>NC_045548.1:78717097-78905551 GCF_009769535.1 Thamnophis elegans | reverse complement strand
CTCTTCCGCTCTCCATACACCTCTTTCTTCCGCCCCCCCTCCAACTTACTATCTTCCCTCCATCATTCCCCTCTGCCCTACTTCCCCTCCCCCTCTACCACTCCTCTCTTTCAGTCCACTCCCTCCCTTCCTTCTCACCCTCCCTCCCATCCTCTCTCCCGTCCCTCTCTACCCCTCTTCCTTCTATCCCACTCCTCCTCCCCTTGGTGTATTTCTACTATATGTCAATGTATTCAGCTTGTCTTATTTTTACGGAGAAATTAAAGAGAAACAGTATACATGTGAAATTGCATTACATTGATATCTAACACATAGTATATATCCCCCCCTACCCTACCCTCCCCTCTAACACCCCCCCTCCCCCCTCCCCTCCCCTCCCCCCTAACACCCCCCCTCCCTCCCCTACCCTCCCCCCTAACACCCCACCTCCCTCTCCCCCGACTTCCCAGAGCCCGTACACGGTATAGATTTTTAACAAACACAGTCTAAAATATATTGAGACAATCCACGGTTCTTTACTACAACCTGCTATGTCCAGGCTTCCCTCTGGCCACTGCCTGACCCGGAAGCCTCTGAGCCCTGATTGGCCGAGGAGAAACTGGCGCCAGGATATAAGGAGCTGTCAAATGACGGACAGCTGCTGCTCCTGTAAGCCGAGCGACAGTGGTGGGTTTCAAATCCCGTTCCAAACGGTACATGCATACGTCTTAGTGCCTCCCCAACGCCCCAGCTGCTCCGTGGAGCGTCGTGCAGGCGCTGTATGCACCGTGCGTATCCACGGCAGCGCAGAAGCTTTAAAACACAGGTAAGGAGCTTGTGTCGGGCAGGTGGGCCCTCCGGAGCACTGTACTGTGAACGGTATCCGGTGCTCCGGGCTGGCTCCGGTACGCCCGTACCGGGGTGTACCGCCTGCAACCCACCACTGCCGAACAGCCACCCTAGCGGTCAAACTGGTGCTTACGGTTAGCTTGAAATGTTAGCAATAAAGACAGTTAGCTTTTACTATTTGTCTCACCTCAGTGGGTAAGTCCCCTCGCATTGGGACATAACATCACCATTTTTCTATCTCTTCGACCAGATATAACCGGCAAACATTTATTACTTATTCTTCATACTCCACTGAACTTTTTATTTCTAAATTTATACCCCATTGTTTAATAGTAAATTGCTTTTCCAGGCAAAAAAGCTCTTTCTGCTATTGTATTTTTTATTATTCAACTAGTAATAAAAATACAAGAGCGTAAATAACACAATAATAGAAGACCTAAAAGCAGAAGTAAATGTCTTTTTTTTTCAAAATACTTTTTTTTATTTTCCATTTTCATAACATATAATCACATGTATACTATTACGTAGCCAATATCCTATTGTATTAAGTAGTAATTACATCAGTTCCTCTTGCCATCAACGCCCAGAAAGATAAAAACCCATTATTAGCTCTTCTGCTCTCCATATACCTCTTTCTTCTACCTCTTTCCTCCCTCCTTTCTTCCCTCCTTCATCCTTTCCTACTCTACTTCCCCTTCCTTTCTCCTTCTCCTCTCTCTTCATTCCACTCCTCCTTATCCTCATCTTCCCCCCTTCACCCTCTCTCCTATCCCTCTCTTCCTATCTTTCTTCTCTCCTCTGTTTCCCACTCTTCCTTTCATTGGTGCATTTCAGCTTCTGAGCAAACTCCATTCTATGTTGATGGTATTTATGCTTCCATATCAATATACTTAACATATCTTAGTTTTAAAGAAAAAATAAGAGAAGACAGTATACATGTGCAATCATATTGCTTTAAAATCTAACACCCCTCGTCAAGCCTAATATACGGTACATCCCCCCTCCCCCCACCAGCCTTCCCTCCCCCGACTTCCCAGAACCCATACACGGTATAAATCTTTAACAAAAGCAGAGGTAAATTTCCAGGGTAGTAAATAGAAAATGGCTGCCGATTATAGCTTGTTGATTGTAAATTAAATGGACCTACAATATGTAAAACCTGGCATTAAACTGTAGTATTAACGTAGGACGTTGCTTGTTTACTATCCAGATCAGGCACAACCTGGGTCTTAAGAGTCTGTCTCATCGCCTTAGAAATTGGTCAAGGCAGCCCTAGGATCCTTCAATACTTGCCCATCCTTTTATCTTCAGGTCATGAGGTCATTGTTGGTTTCTTCTCTGGGAGAAGAATTTACTCTGACTAATGCGGAATAACAATATGTTGGTGTCGAGGTTCTGACTAATGAACCCAAGCAAAACAGGCCCGTCAAGAGACGATCCAATCTCCTTACGCAAAACTTTATTGAGTACATCATTTTGGCACATACGAAAGCAAAACCAGCTCTAGCTATTTCCTGTGCAAAGCCGTATAGTTAAGGTATAGATTCTCCCTCCCCTTATTAGGTTAGATTGTCCAATTGTGTTTCTTAATATTGTTATGAGAAAGTCTTTTGGGCTCTGGCAAACCCCTGCTGAAGTGTCCTTGGTTCCCATGAGAGTCTACATTCTATCCTTCTCCCTCCACCCCCCTTGGGTGGTTGGCAAGCTGAGAATCGAAAATGGCCAAAGTGGCAAAAACAAAATTCGATACTTGACAGTTGGAGCATCATTGCTGTCTGTATGTGTCCCTGTGTATGGCGGGGTGGGATAGATGCTCTCCAGAAGTCTCCTGATGAAGGTCTGTCTTTATCACGTTCAGATGCAGGAAGGGAAGATCATGGAACGGAGGAAGAAGATTGCCCTGGAGCTGTCAGAGCTGGTCGTTTATTGCCGCCCGGTGCCCTTCGATGAGGAGAGTAAGTGCCTTCGTCCCAACTTCTGCTTCAGGACAGGCTGACCAGAGGGTGGGATTTATTTATATGTATTTATTTGGCATAGGGGATTAACGGACGTCAACCAATCACTGAGACCACAATTGACCCCAAAATACCTGTTACTGCAGCTGCTAATAACATGGGAGTGAATCTGGCTTTCCCATTGTTGACAATTTTGTCTGAATCTTGATCACCTGAGCATGGGGATGCTGCACTGGTCGTAAGAGTGAAACATGGTTTTCTTTAAAACTAAGATATGTTAAGTATATTGATATGGAAGCATAAATACCATCAACATAGAATGGAGTTTGCTCAGAAGCTGAAATACACCAATAAGAGGAAGAGTGGGAAACAGAGGAGAGAAGAAAGATAGGAAGAGAGGGATAGGAGAGAGGGTAAGAGGGGGGGAGATGAGGATAAGGAGGAGTGGAATGTGGAGAGAGGAGAAGCAATAGCAATAGCAGTTAGACTTATATACCGCTCCATAGGGCTTTCAGCCCTCTCTAAGCGGTTTACAGAGAGTCAGCATATTGCCCCCAACAATCTGGGTCCTCATTTTACCCACCTCGGAAGGATGGAAGGCTGAGTCAACCCTGAGCCGGTGAGATTTGAACCGCTGAACTGCTGATCTAGCAGTAGCCTGCAGTGCTGCATTTAACCACTGCGCCACCTCGGCTCTTTAGGCATTAAGAAGGAGAAAGGAAGGGGAAGTAGAGTAGGAAAGGATGATGGAGGGAAGAAAGGAGGTAGGAGAGAGGCAGAAGAAAGAGGTGTATGGAGAGCAGAAGAGCTAATAATGGGTGTTAATCTTTTTGGGGCGTTGAGGACAAGAGGAACTGATGTAATTACTACTTAATACAATAGGATATTGGCTATGTAATAGTATACGTGTGATTATATGTTATGAAATAAAAAAAAGTATATTTAAAAAAAAAGAGTGAAACATGGTCATAAGAGACAGAGAGAGAGATGGATAGCGAGGGAGATACAGATATACATATACATGTATATATAGATATACATATAGAGATATAAAAGAAGAAACAGACATTGGGATCTCTGGAACTTTAAAATATATTGATTTCGTGAGCCACTGCTAACATCGTCCGCGTGTAAAAACCATTAAAGAGATACCTGCCTTTATACACGATTGATCCATTTGGCCATTGCGTGCGTGACTGTCGTAGACAGATAAACACGCAAGCAGTACAGTCCTTGAGGAGAGAACAGGCGGGAGGCGGGTGGATGGGCCTATCACCCGCGCAATGGCCAAATGGATCAATCGTGTATAAAGGCAGGTATCTCTTTAATGGTTTTTACCCTCTGAGGATGTTAGCAATGGCTAACGAAAGCTAAGTGAGCAATATATATTTTAAAGTTCCGGAGAGCCCAATGGCTGTTTCTTCTTTTATAACTACACCTGGAACTCGTATTTTTAGGACAATTCGCATATCGAGATATAATATGTAGAAGTATGTGGAGAATACAATACCGGTAATCCTTGATTTAACAACAATTCATTTAGTGATTGTTCAAAGTTACAACAGCGCTGAAAAAAATGACTTACGACCATTTTGCACACTTAACAACTGCTGCAGCATCTTCATGACCAAATGATCAAACTCGGACACTTGGCAGCCGATTCATATTTATGACGGTCGCAGTGTTCGGGGGTGGTGTGTCACACGCTTTCAAGAAGAGATTGGGCTGCCATCTGTCAGAAATGGTCCAGGGTCTCCTGCTTGGACTAGAAGACCTCCAAGGTCCCTTCCAGCTCTATTCCGATTGAGTAGATTAATTGATTGACTGAAGTTAAGATTAATTTAACAACCATATTTCCAATTTAACAACTGCAGTGATTCACTTAACAACTGTGGAAAGAAAGGTCGTAACATGGGGCACTTAGCAACTGTCTCGCTTAACAATGGCTATCTTGGGCCCAGTTGTGGTTGTTAGTCAAGGACTTCCCGCATTCCTCCTTCCCACTCTGCAGGGGTGGCGCTGAGCCTCAGCTGACTCCTTCTCCTCTTTTCCAGAGATCGGCACCGAGAAAGCCTGTTACCGGGACATGTCTTCCTTCCCGGAGACCAAAGCGGAGAAATACGCCAACCGCAGCAAGGGGAAAAAGTTCCTGCAGTATAACCGCCGGCAGCTCAGCCGCGTCTACCCCAAGGGGCAGCGCCTGGACTCCTCCAACTACGACCCCTTGCCCATGTGGATCTGCGGCAGCCAATTAGTGGCCCTCAACTTCCAGACGCCCGGTAAATTCATTTCAATATCGAACGGGTTGGATCGGGGGAAGTCTCCAAACTCGGTCACTTTAAGACTTGTGGACTTCAAGTCCCAGAATCCCTCAGCCAGCATGCTACAACGGTCGTAAGTGTGGGAAAGGGGCATGTTACTTTTCTCAGTGCTGTGGTAACTTCGGGCAGTCACTGAGTGAACTGTTGTAATTTGTATATGTCCCCCCCCCCCTCCGTTTTATCTGTAAGCCGCCCAGAGTCTCTAGGGAGTAGGCGGCATACAAATCCTAATAAACCGTAAACCGTAAGTCAAGGATTACCTGTACTTTATTGTAAAGCTAAATTAACAGAATCGTGCAGGTATGAGAGTACAAATCTCCCCCTTTCCCTCCTTTGTAGACTGAGAAACAAGGGAGGGTCCCTTTTACGGCTCTTTCTCCAACTGTTATTCAGCTGCAGGCTATGCTGTCTCTTCTCTGTTCCCTGGATAGCCTTTCTTCCCTCCGTCTCTCAAGGCCTTTCCCGCATACCATTACGTTCTCCCAAGGCCTTTTGAATTCCAATTTCCAATTTTAATAGATTTGTATGCCGCCCAATCCCGAAGGACTCCGGGCGGCTTACTTAAAAAGCATTTTAAAAATTTAAAATACAAAACAAAGATGAGTTAGAGGGGCACAGCATACACTCGATCTTAATGGGGCTGAAGGTCAATGTAGATCAACAGCCCCAGGCCTGCCGGAACAGCCAGGTCTTAACAGACTTTCGGAAGGCCGAGAGAGTGGGGAGGGTCCGGATCTCAGGGGGTAGATCGTTCCAAAGGGCCGGGGCAGCTACAGAGAAGGCTCTCCCCCACGGAGCCGCCAGTCGGCACTGTGCAGTCGATGGTACTCGGAGGAGGCCCGCCCTGTGCAATCTTATTGGGCGCTGGGAAGTATGTTGCAGGAGGCGGTCACAGAGATATCCAGGTCCTAGGCCATGTAGGGCTTTAAAGGTAATAACCAGCACCTTGAAGCGTGTTCAGAGACCAATGGGGAGCCAGTGCAGCTCGCGGAGGATAGTTGTAACGTGGGTGTACCTAGGTACACCCAGTATCACTCACGCGGCTGCATTCTGGACCAGTTGTAGTCTCCGAACACTCTTCAGGGGCAGCCCCATGTAGCGTGCGTTACAGTAGAACCCTGCTCTGACCTCATGGGTCCCCCTCCAGCTGTTCTTTCCTCTGAGTCCCGATTGGTCCCTCCCTTCCAGACAAACCGATGCAGCTGAACCAATCGCTCTTCATGCTGGGCGGGCGCAGCGGCTACGTCCTGCAGCCGGACATGATGCGCGACGACCTCTTCGACCCCTTTGACAAGGGCAGCCTGAAGCACGTGGAGCCCATCACCGTCCAGTTGCAGGTCAGTCAGCTGGGGACACGCGGGACGCCTCCCTCCGCCCGCCCCCTCCCCTCCAGCTGGGCTACTGCTTTTGCGGGTCCCTCCTTGTCCACCTAACCCACCCCGTTCTTCCTCCCTCCAGATCTTGGGGGCCCGGCACCTGCCCAAAAACGGCCGCAGCATTGTTTGTCCGTTTGTGGAGGTGGAGGTGTGCGGCTCGGAGTTCGACAACAGCAAAAACAAGACGGATGTCGTAGGTAGGAAATCGGGAAATCGTGTTGCGTCTTCCGGGTTTGTCTGAACACAACCAGGGGTGGGATTCAGCTGGTTCAGACGGGTTTGGGGCGAAACGGATGCTAATTTTGCATCTGGTCCACTGAACGGGTAGTTGGAAGGACCGCCTGGCTCCTCTTGTACTAACTTTTACCACCTGTAAAGATGGAAGAACCAGGCAGAAAACCAGGCATGGCTGATCTAGAGAAGAGAAGGACCAGGGGAGACAAGATAGTAGGCTTCCAATATTTGAGGGGCTGCCACAGAGAGGAGAAAGGGGGTCAAGCTATTTTCCAAAGAACCAGACAAGGAATAATGGATGGAAACTGAACAAGGAGAGATTCAACCTGGAAATAAGGAGGGATTTTCTGACAGAACAATCAGTCGATGGAACAGAATTTCCCTTCGGAGGTTGTGGGAGCTTCATCCCTGGAGGCTTTCAAGAGGAGACTGGACTGCCATCTGTCAGAAATGGTGTAGGATCTCCTGCTTGGGCAGGGGGTTGGGCTAGATGACCTACAAGGTCCCTTCCAACTCTGTTAATCTGTAAAGGATATTGAGACTCTAGAAAGAGTGCAGAGAAGAGCAACCAAGATGATTAGGGGACTGGAGGCTAAAACATACAATGAACGGTTGCAGGAACTGGGCATTGCTAGTCTAGTGAAGAGAAGGACCAGGGGAGAGTCTCCCAATATTTGAGGGGCTTCCCCAGAGAGGAGAAAGGGGTCAAGCTATTCTCCAAAGCACCAGACAAGGAAGAATGGAGGGAAACTGACCAAGGAGAGATTCAACGTAGAAATAAGGAGGGATTTTCTGACAGTGAGAGCAATCAGTCCATGGAACAGAAGTTGCCTTCAGAGGTTGCAGGAGCTTCATCCCTGGAGGCTTTCAAGAAGAGGCAGGACTGTCCTCTGTCGGAAAGGGTGTAAGGACTCCCACTTGAGCAAGGGGTTGGACTAGACGACCTTCAAGGTCCCTTCCAACTGTTATTCTAATCAGCGGAAGGACTTGTCTCCAGAAGTCGTGGGAGCTTCATCCCTGGAGGCTTTCAAGAAGAGACTGGACAGGCCATCTATCCGGTGCAGGCTCTCCTGCTTGGGGGTGGGTGGGGGGTTGGACTAGATGACCTACCAGGTCCCTTCCAACTCTTTTGTTAGTCTGTATGTAAGTTTCGGGGTCTCCAACCCTCGGAGCAACTTCACGTGGATGTTTTTCTCTCTCCTTTCCTTTCCGCCCAGCCGACAACGGCCTGAACCCGCTCTGGCTGCTGAAGCAGTTCATCTTCGACATCAACAACCCCCAGTTTGCCTTCCTCCGCTTCGTGGTCTACGAGGAAGACATGTTCAGTGACCCCAACTTCCTGGCCCAGGCCACCTTCCCCGTCGAGAGCCTCAAAACAGGTACCCTGCTCAGCCCCTCCCCCCCCAGGCCCCACCCCCTGGCGACATTTGCATACTCCTCCCTTCTCAAGCGAATGCCGGACGACTGCGACCGTCCCAACCGCTTCCCGACAAGCGGAGTCAAGGGGGGAAGCCAGGTTCGCTTAAGGACCATACAAATTCGCTTAACAACTGCAGCGATGCACTTAACAACCAAAAAGGTCATAAAGTGGGGCGAAAGCCCACTTCACCGCTGCCTCACTGAGCAGAGGACATTTTGGGCTCAGTTCCGACTGTAAACCGAGGGCTGCACCTGTACAGGTAGCCCTGGCGTTACAGCAGTCCGTTTAGTGACCGTTCAAAGTTACGACGGCACTGAAAAAGTGACTTGCGGCCCGTTTTCACACTTACGACCGTTGCACCATCCCCGTGGTGATTTGAGCTCCGATGTTTGACAACTGACTCGCATTTATGACGGTTGCCATACCCCAGGGTCACGTGATCCCCCTTTTGCAACCTCCTGATGAGTAAAGTCAACGGGGAAACAGGATTCACTTAACAACCGTGTTACTCACTTACCAACCGCAGCAGTTCATTTAACAACTGACGAAGTCCTTGGGGAAGCCCAATTCACTTAACAACCCTGTGACTCACTTAACAACTGCAGCGATCCATTTAACAACTGTGGCAGGAAAGGTCGTACAATGGAGCAAAACTCCCTTAATAAATGTCTCTGAGCAACAGAAATGTGTGGTAGTCCTCAGCTCACGACCAACCATGGTCATAAGTCGAGGACTGCCTGGAGATCGTTGGCTTGGCTGTCTAGCTTTTGAGCGAGACGGATTTGGGAGTTTCTTGTCCACTTTTGTCCTCAGGCTACCGTTCGGTGCCGCTGAAGAACAGTTACAGCGAGGATCTGGAGCTGGCTTCCCTCTTACTCCATGTCGAAATCATCAACGCCAAGGTGAGTTTTTGGGGCCCTTCAGGTGTGGCAGCGCCTGAGCTGGAGGCCGGGCAGGTGTTGGGCTGGCAAGTCCTGAAAAAAAGGGGGCCTCAAAGGGTTCCCTTCCAGGACTGGGCAAGATGTAAGCCAGGAGTAGCAATAGCAGTTAGACTTACTACCGCTTCCTAGGACTTTCAGCCCTCTCTAAGCGGTTTACAGAGTCAGCATATTGCCCCCACAGTCTGGGTCCTCATTTTACCCACCTCGGAAGGATGGAAGGCTGAGTCAACCTTAGGCCTTGGATGGATAGATAGATTTAGATTTAGATTTAGATTTTATTAACATTTGTAGGCCGCCCTTTTCCCTGAGGGGACTCAGGGCGGCTCACATAAAATCAGGGAGGGGGAACACAAACAATGACATAGACACATATAATAAAAGTAATAAGCAACATACATTCATCATTCGGGAGGGGCGGCTATCCTTATCCCCAGGCCTGACGGGCTAGCCAGTTCTTAAGGGCTGTGCGGAAGGCCTGGACGGTGGAGAGGGTACGAATCTCCACGGGGAGCTCGTTCCAAGGGTCGGGGCTACTACTGAGAAGGCCCTCCTCCTTGTAGTTGCCAGCCGGCACTGGCTGGCCGATGGAATACGGAGGAGGCCCAATCTATGAGATCGAATTGGTCGCAGGGAGGTAATTGGCAGAAGGCGGTCTCTCAAGTACCCAGATCCACTACCATGCAGGGCTTTATGGGTGACTAATAGCACCTTGAAGCGCATCCGGAGATCGACAGGTAGCCAGCGCAGCTCGCGGAGGATAGGTGTTATGTGGGTGAACCGAGGTGCACCCACAATCACTCGCGCGGCCGCGTTCTGTACCAGCTGAAGTCGCCGGATGCTCTTCAAGGGCAGCCCCATGTAGAGCACATTGCAGTATTCCAGCCTAGAGGTCACAAGGGCCCGAGTGACTGTTGTGAGAGCCTCCCGATTCAGGTAGGGTCGCAACTGGCGCACCAGGCGAACCTGGGCGAATGCCCCCCTGGTCACAGCCGTCAGGTGGTGGTCAAACGATAGCTGTGGATCCAGGAGGACTCCCAAGTTGCGAACCCTCTCTGAGGGGTATAGAATTTGACCCCCCAGCCTGAGTGATGGAATATTGATCGAATCTTTGGGAGGGAAGCACAACAGCCACTCGGTCTTTTCTGGGTTGAGCACAAGCTTGTTTACCCTCATCCAGTCCATAACGGCCTCAAGGCCTCGGTTCATCACGTCTGCCGCTTCATTGAGTTGGCACGGGGCGGACAGATACAGCTGGGTATCGTCCGCATATTGATGGTATCTGATCCCGTGCCTACGGATGATCTCTCCCAGCGGTTTCATGTAGATGTTGAATAGTAGGGGGGATAAGACCGAGCCCTGAGGCACCCCATATGTTAGGGGCCTAGGGGACGATCTCTGCCCCCCCACTAACACCGATAATAGATAAGATAGATACAGAAGATAGATAGATAGATAGATAGATAGATAGATAGATAGATAGATAGATAGATAGATAGAAGATAGATAGATGATAGATAGATAGATAGATAGATAGATAGATGATAGATAGATAGAAGATAGATAGATGATAGATAGATAGATAGATAGATAGATAGATAGATAGATATAGATGATAGATAGATAGATAGAAATAGATAGATAGATAGATAGATAGATAGATAGATAGATAGATAGATAGATAGATAGATAGATATAGCATAGCAATAGCAGTTAGACTTATATACTGCTTCATGGGGCTTTCAGCCCTCTCTAAGCGGTTTACAGAGTCAGCATATCGCCCCCACAGTCTGGGTCCTCATTTCACCCACCTCGGAAGGATGGAAGGCTGAGTCAACCTTGAGCCGGTGAGATTAGAACTGCCGAACTGCAGATAGCAGTCAGCTGAAGTGGCCTGCAGTACTGCACCCTAACCACTGCGCCACCTCGGCTCTTTGAAGAGTCCTAGCCACCTGGGGGTCCTTTTTTCTCTTCTGCAGGAAGAAGACGAGGAGAACTTGTATTCCTCCATCCAGCAGCTCCGGGACCGGGCGAACGAGCTCTCCAACCAGGTGTCCAACCTGGAGCACAGCAACAACTGCGACTCGCGTTACCAGCAACGGCTGGATGAGCTGAGGTTGGCGCAGGAGCAACTCATGGAGCTGACCGAAGCACGCAATAGGAAGTGAGTGCCCCCCCCTGCTCTCCTGGTTGTAAATTTACCAAGAGGGTCCGTTGTGGTGGCTTCTCCGTGGCTTGGCTTTCTAGGAGTGGTGGGTTAATTTTACCCCAATTGGCAACTCCAGAAGAGGCTGGGAGAGGAATCCTACTGGGGATTAATCCACTGTGGGAGCCTTGATTGTTTTCCTGCAAACGTCTCATTACCTAACTAGGTAACATCATCAGTATTAGGAAGGAATGGGGTTGCAGGGAAGAGGAGGTGGCTGTGGAGGAGGAGGAGAATGGCAACAACGAGAACTGTGGAGTCCTTGGTGCTCTCTGAGCTTGGTTGCTTTCTTATAAACATCTCATCACCCAACTAGATAATTCATCAGTACCAGAAGGAATCGGAGTTTGCAGGGAGGAGGAGGAGGAAGGCTGTGGGGTCCTTCATGCTCTCTGAGCTTGGTTGTTTTCTTGCAGACATTTCGTTACCCTTCTAGGTAATGTCATCAGCCACGGATTCTCTCTCCCACGGTTCAAAACCATCTCTTACACAGACTCTCCGAAAGCAACTGTGATATTACTCCTTCTTTTCCTCACAAAACCTGCTGCTGTACAGTAGAAGCCATTTTATGGCAGTAGGGCACAACAGGCTGTATCTTAACAGAACACACACACCCCGAGGGGTGTTAGATGTGTCTTACCCCCACAGTATTTGTCTCCAGAGAGTAAGTCATCTGTGTACCATGCGCACGCACACACACATACATTTTTTTATATAGATAAACTATTATAAAATACAAAAGTAAATAGAAAAGCAGTGGGGAGGAAGAGGGGGAAGAGAAGCGAGGAAGGATTAAAAAAAAAAAGTTGAGCTAAGCCACGCCCAGGTTCCTTGCTGTCTCCTGGTTGCTCACACGGCAAATACTGTTTCAGTTTCCAAACAACCCTCATTGGCTGACCCAGTTGCCAGGTCTATTCATTGGCTGACCTTATTACCCATGTCTCTGCCGAGTCATGAAGTCTCATACATTGACACCTCTTTGTCAGGGTTCCAAACAGCATCCAAAAGTAAATCAGAGTCCGGGGAAAAAGCATTCCTCGGAGTTCCAATTGGTGAAGAGAGCCACGTTGGCACATCTGGGAAAACCCGAATCTGAAAGCTTCCTGGTTTTCCCCACCCGGTTGGAAGTTCAAGATCTTGCCCCCCCCCCGCCCCCAAGTCCATCCCATGGTCCGATCTCCCACTGCCACGCTGGCAGCTTCCTCCCATCCAGTTCCAGTCAGGTGCAGAGACAAAAGATGACCTTGGCTTTCCAGAAAGAATGTTGTTATGGCTACATCGCATCTAACTCCATACGATCCCCTCCAATTTCCCCACCATAGAAACAGCATAGAAGAATAACAGAAAGTGTGGCAGGCCAAAAACCCCAAAGAAAAGATGGCTGCAGGCCTGACCCGCTTTACTTTTAACACTTCCAACATACATTTGACATGCCTTTTTTTGTCATGTTCGTTTTTTCAACGCAGGTTGATGGAGAAGAAGAAGCGAGACCGGCAGTTGGCCAACAGGCGTAACTGAACAGCACCGGACTTTCCGGATCTGCTTGTTCTCCCGGAGAGGCTGCGGCGACTCTTCTCCAGCCTTCCAAGAGACATCCTTCAGGCCCACCAAATCCTGCCGGCTTCCCGGGGCGCAGGGACCTGTGGCCGCAGGGACAAGGCCCCCCTAGGCAGGAGTTCTCCTCCTCCAGGCGTAGAAAGCGGGACTCCTGGCTTACCATTTTCGCCCTCCCTTCCTGCGCCGGAGATCTGCTGTCCTTGCCACCTCTTCTTCGACACGTTTCATCAGGGCTCTTGTCTTAATCCAAGTGTCCCCACCCCCCACCCCAATCCCCTTCCTGGTGGATCGGAAAGAGGAACCTTTATTATGTTTTTTTTTAATTATTATTAATTATTATTCCTTTTTTTTTTTTTTTTTTTGGCTTTGGTGCAACTAAGGCAGTTAGCAAAGTGCCTCTAATCTAACTTTCCCAGAGAATGTGGGTTTTGCACAGTAGGAATTCGGTGAGGCCAGGTGAAGAAGGAGCAGAGGTGGGGGGGGCAGAGGGATATCAGGGAGGATCTCAACGGATTGGCCTGCTGGATCCTAAAGGATCCCTGCCACATTCAGCTCTTGAGGATCAAGCCTCGGACATGAGCGAGAGGCGCGACGATAAATTTCCCAGTGGCATCGTGTTCTGTTCTGCAGCCTTCCTACCCATCCTAAATTCCAAATTGTGCCAGAGGCAAAGTCCCACCCGCCTCTCTCCGCAGACCATCGTGGTGCCCCAGTGGGCAGCCTTGGGTATATTTATTTATTTATTGTGGGGGTATGGAAGAAAAAAAAAATATCCCCTTTCCTCACCAATAACCATCCCGGAGGCGATTCAGAGAAACGTTACTTGCAGAAAGAAATGTTTTCATTTTTGCTATTCCTTGTGGCCTCCTTTCCCCGGGGAACGCCCTTTCTTCTTCCTTGACGGTCACCTCGGGGACGATCTAAGGCAGGCAGGCATTATTCGGAAGGCGAGCCGGGGTCACCATGGAAAAGAGGAAGCCGCCGTAGGCGACGGGGCACCCGAAGGGGCGAAGTACGATCCAGGCGCAAAAGATAGCCCATCATCCTCTCCCCAAAGCGGCCTCTCCAAGTTCCTCTTCGGGGTCCTCCCAAAAAGGCCCTTATCTTTTGGCTGAGCTGCTTCCAAGCCTCTTCTTTGAAGAGATAATCTTTATTTTTCTCTTGCTGTGATCGGCAGTTGGTCTTAAGGGGTCGGGGGGGGAGGGATGTCCGGGCCATTCAGATAGAGAGAGAGTGTGATGGAGCGATGGGTTGAGTAGGTGCATTGATTATAGTAGTGGTGATGGTGTTAGAAGGTGATTGGTTGGGAGAGGGGGGGGGAAAATCTGTTCTTTTGTGGAAGAAATCCTTGGACTAGGAGATCAGGCGTGGTCACCTTCCCAACAACCCCAAATTAGACAGCAATAGCAATAGCAGATTTATATACCGCTTCATAGGTCTTTCAGCCCTCTCTAAGCGGTTTACAGAGTCAGCATATCGCCCCCAACAACAATCCGGGTCCTCATTTTACCCACCTCGGAAGGATGGAAGGCTGAGTCAATCCTGAGCCGGTGAGATTTGAACCGCTGAACTGCTGAACTAGCAGTCAGCTGAAGTGGCCTGCAGTACTGCACTCTACCCACGGCGCCACCTCGGCAGTTCCCATTGAGACTTAAAAGGGAGGTATAATTTAGCCGGAGAGGTCCTGGGTGCTCTCGGAGCTTCGATGTTTCCTTGCAAACGTTTTCTTACCAAACTAGGTAACATCATCAGTGCTGCGAAGGAGTGGGACTTGCTCTCATTTTATATACCTATAACGGGGGCAAGCCTCTTGTATTTAAACAGAGAGCAAGCCAACCAAGGAATTCACAGCCGCCCTCTTCCTCCTCCTCCTCCTCCTTTCCCTTCTAGCACTGATGATGTTACCTAGTTGGGTAATGAAACATCTGCTAGAAAACCACCAAGCTCAGAGAGCACCAAGGACCCCACAATGATCCTCCTCCTCCTCCTCTCCACAAACGCCTCCCTTCTAGCACTGATGATGTTACCTAGTTGGGTAATGAAACATCTGCTAGAAAACCACCAAGCTCTGAGAGCACCAAGGACCCCTCATTTCCAACTCTGAGTTACAAATATCCTCCTGTCAGTAATTTAGTCTCTCTTTAAGAATGTTCTGCGTGCAAAAGATAACTTTCTGTGGGTGGACTAAGGCAGGAGTGTCCAATCTTGACAATTTTTAAGAGTTGTGGACTTCAACTCCCAGAATTCCCTAGCCAGCTGGCTAGGGAATTCTGGGAGTTGAAGTCCACGAGTTTTAAAATTGCCAAGGGTTGGACACGCGGCTCTAAGGAAAGTTGTTAAGTGTCCCAGGTAAAGGACAGGAATGGTGCAATGACCTAGAGGCGGAGTTCTCCCCTCACAATCAGGAGGCTGTGAGTTCAATCCTAGGTAGAGGCCAATATTTCTCTCTCTGGGCACATTGAGAATATAGCTGCTGAACAAAACTCCACACTGGCCACAGGAAGGGCATCCGGCCAGTAAACATTCCGCTAGCGCCATTCAGGTGGCCAGACTCCACCCCAATGCAAGAGATTGTGGAGCAGTTAAAAGATGATGATGATGATGATGAAAGATGACAGGGAAAGGATAAAGAAGAAGCCCAGATCATTTCAAGAATCCTTTTTGGACCTAATTTGGGGCGCAATTGGTTAAACTCGCCTGGCGAAGGGACCACATAGCTCAAGGGGAAATCTCCTTGGAGAAATGCACTAAAGGGTGAAGTGGGACTTAGAGAAGGCAATAATTTTTAACAGGAGCGTTTACGTATCTTTAAGAGGACTATGCAACGAAAGGGGAATTCAAGGGGCTCAAAAGGCAGGAGTCCAATTGGCCACCTGTTCCTGAAAAGGTGCCAGGGAAACCGCAGAAGAGGAACAGTTGTCATCAGGTAGTTCATTCAACGTTAACAAGCCAGCTGAGAGTTGTAGTTAGCATTTTAAAAAAAGAAAGAAAGAATTATTCCCCTGGCAAGGATATCAAAAACCTGTAATAGAAGTGTCGGAAACAGGGAAAAAAATGCAACTTGCAACGAGCTTAAAGCAATTGCAACTTGCAAAAAGACTTCGGGACTTAACGTGGCTGTTCAGACAACAGGCTGCAAGGAAATACAACAAATATTTGATTGGCCACTTTGCAGCGAAGTAGACCTGTCGCTTAAGAGGAGGTTGTACTTCACATTCTCAAAAGTTTGAGAACTTTTCTGCAGAGTTTGGTTCTTGCAAAGCTGTTAGGGCTCTCTTCCCACCCACACACACACACACACAATTTGTCCTGACTACACTAACCCTGAATGGGGAGGAAGGAGCTGGTTGCACACCTGTTAGTAGAGGACCAGGGCCATTTAAGCGAGCTCCTTACGAAGGTCGCACCTTGATTCTTCGCTTTTAAAATGCAGCCAGCCGTCGATTTGTAAGAAAGATTTAGCCAGCTGCAAAGCGAGATATAAATCAATTTCCCATTCTGGTGGATTTTTTTTTTTTGCAAGAACGGCGAGTTCAAATGGGGACTTTCGGTCTGGGGCGTCCCCTTGTGCTTCGTTTCCATGAGTGACGAGTAAAGGATGAATTAATCCGAGAATGATGAACCAGTGGGACAGCTTGCCACCAGAGGTTGTGGGTGCTCCATCAGTGGAGGTTTTGAAGAAGAGACTGGACATGTCTGAAGTGGTATACAGGGTCTCCCGCTTGAGCAGGGGGGCTGGACTAGATGACCTCCAAGGTCCCTTCCCAGCTCTATTCTAAAGGGAGGTGGGGGGGCACCAGGGAAGCCTCGAGCAAAAGCGGAAGCAAATTTGCAACCTGAATGGACATCGGTCGAGCAACTCAATGACTCAACCGCAGCAATTCCTGGGTGGGTGGGTGGGGGTCCTTGCCAGAAGCCCAGTTCAAACTGCCCCCCCTCCTTTCTTTCTTCCAGCAGAGGAACCCCTAAGAAGCACAAGAGAGTTGGCACACCAGTACTGTTGCAAGATCATGCCCCCCCCCTTTTTTTGGTGCCGCTCTGGGGAGGGATTCTGTTTCTATGAACAAATAAATCTATTTAGCCAGTATTTATAACAAGACGTCGCCTGCGTGGATTTCTGTTTCCCCTGTAGGAAGGATTTCTCGCCTTTTGGCCTCCGGTTGCAACGGACTGGCCTCCTCTACTGGTACGGATAGTCCTCGACTTACAACCTTCCATTTAGTGACCGTTCAAAGTTACTGTGGCCCTGAGAAAAGTGACTTAGGACTGTTTCTTCACACTTAACGACCGTGGCATCACGCGATCAAAATTCGGATGTTTAGTAACTGGTTCGTGTTTACGACGGTTGCGGGATTCAGGGGGGGTCACATGATTCCCTTTGGCGACCCTCTTGATGACGAAAGTCAGTGGGGAAGCCAGATTCGCTTAACAATTGTTTTCCTGATTTACCAACTGCAGTGTTCATTTAACGACTGGTACAAGTAAGGTCACAAAATGGGGCGAGACTCGCTTAACCAATGCCTCATTTAGCAAGGGAAATGTTGGGCTCAATTGTGGTTGTAAGTCGAGGACTACCTGGAATTGGAAGCTCCGTGATTGATCGTTGATTGCCTCGTAAACACCCTAGCCGGGGCTACTGACTAATGCAGCCTGACGTAAAATGTCAAATAGTAAAAACCCAGCTGTCCATTGTATCCTCAGCACACATCGCTTCCCACTTCAAGAGGAGAAAAACAGCCAGCAGTGCCAAAAAGCCTGGAATTCGAACTCTCTTCCCTCTTCAATTCCATTCAGCAGCCAAGGGGGAAAAAAAGCCAATACAATCCTTGGTTGAATAAACAAGAGGCATAGAATCCAAATCACGTAGAGGATTACTAAGGCTTTACAAGGCCTTAGTAAGAAAATACCTGGAGTACGACATTACAAGAAAGGCATTGAGACTTTGGAAAGAGTTTAGGGAAGAGCAACTAGGATGATTAAAGGCCTGGAGACTAAACCATATGAACGGCTGCAGGATTTGGGCTTGGCTAGAGAAAAGAAGGATTAAAGGGGGGGGGGGGGACATGATAGCAGGATTCCAGTATTTGAGGGGCTGCCCCAAAGAAGAGGGAGATCAGCTTATTCTCCAAGGCACCAGGAGGGATGACAAGAAACAAAGGATGGAAACTAATCGAGGAGAGAAACAACCTGACACTCCTGACACTAAGGACAATTAACCAGTGGAACTGCTTGCCACCGGAGGTTGTGCGAGCTCCATCACTGGAGGTCTTTTAAGAAGAGACTGGGCAACCACTTATCTGAGATGGTATAGGGTGGGGGTGTGTGTGTCAAACTGGATTTCTTTGAGGGCTGGATCAGCATTGAAGTTCTCTGCAGGCTGGCTGGGGTGTGTGTGTGTGAGGGGGGCTGAGGAGGGAGGGGGTGATGGGACAGATGCCTTCTGCAGCACCCTACTGGCCAAAACAGCCCCATGCCCCATTTTCTGCCTCGACATCTTCTGCAGCACTCTGCAAGCTGAAAACGGGCCGCAAGCAGGTCTTTGATATTTCCAGGTTGGCACAACGGGTCAGATCTAGCCCCCCAGGCCTTGAGTTTAACACCCATGTTATAGGGGGTCTTCTGCTTGAGCAGGGGGTTGGACTAGAAGACCTCCAAGGTTCCTCCCAGCTCTATTCTCATTGAATAGGATTCAGACCTTGATGTTTAGGAAAATAAGAGGCAAACACACAAGTCAAGTTAAAAATAAGGCTCTGTTGGAAGACCTGTTTTTAGAGAGATGTTACGTATACAAAAAGTTCTTTTTTCCCCTGAGATGAATGCAAAGAAGGGCTACAGACTGAAAAGACAAGCGATAAGACAATTCAGCATGTGGGTTTTTTTTGTTTTGGGAAGGGCAAAAAGCATTGAATATTCCAGGGGCATTCAACCTGGGCAATTTTGTGGACTCCAACTCCCAGAATTCCCCAGCCAGCCGTTCTGGGAGTTGGAAGTCCACAAGCCTTAAAAAATTGCCAAGGCTGGACGTTCCGGGATCAAACCAACATAACTTACAAAAACTACGCATTTACAATATTTTTTTTAAAATTACTCTAAGCAAACAAACCGAATCTGGTCCACAACCAAAATAATATGAAGCTGGCTGCAGCGTAAGTGCCGCCTCTTTATTGCAAGAATTAACTTGCCAGTGCGCCAAGATCCGAGGCAGATCTCCGACATCTAAACCAAGTATTCCTATCAAGTATTATTTTCTCCACCAAGAGGCAGCCTTGTTTGGAAAAGCGGCCCAATTGGAAGGGCGGATCTGAAGCTGGAGTGCAGGAAATTTCAGTGACAACGTATTACATCCCAGCTGTGATGGCGAGCTCATGGCACGCATGACAGAGGTGATGTGCATGCATGTGCTGGCCAGTTTGACTTCAAGTTTCTGGCGCATGTGAAAACCAGCTGGCTGGTGAGCCTGCGTGTGCTGGAAATCTGAAGACCAGCTGGCCAGCGCATGCAAGCACATAGGCCAGCTGGTCTTCAGGTTTCCGGCGCTTCGGCACACGCAAGCACACTAGCCCGCTTGGCTTTGGTACTCTGGTGCACACATGCACACACAGGTGTGTTCCGTTTTGGCCACTTGTTTCCAAAAAGGTTTGCCCTCACTGCATTACAGTATCTTTTCAGAGAGGGAAGAAAAGTGCGTCTAGTTAAAAGAGCTGAAATTTATACAACTGGCTACGTGGATAAGGCACTTTCCCCCCTGCTCCTTGCAAGGTTTATTTCATTGTATTTACTAGGAGAGAAAATAAGAAAGCTGTTTTGTTTTGGGGGTGAGAGGGAAGCGGGGCGAAGTCAGGGGAATGATTGTGTAAATCGCACATAACTGAGCAGGAGAGCCTGAAAGTGTTTCATTCGAAGGATTTTCGTAGCTGATACATTAAGAAGAATCGTTCATAACTGTGGCACTTAAGAGATGGAAATTCGAATTAGAGGAGCTGATAAAAGAGAACAGCCTACAGGAAAATATATATATAGGATTTTACGGTGAGAAAATTCACTTACATCTCTTAGAATTTTCATAGGCAAAATCCAGGGAAGCATTTGTTTGCCTCAGAAAATAGAAATTGGCAAAGGGGACCAAGGCTCACTAGATGCTTTTCTGAATGTGCTGCTAGGGCACTTCACGAGATTTAAATTGTTAAAATAACAATTAATTTAAATTAATTAAATCGGGGGCACAGCAGCTGAACCCCCAAAGTTGCTGCCCTCTTTGCTTTGGATCGAAGCCGATTGTACACAGTGCGGCCTCATCAAAAACGGAAAAACTAAAACAATCGATGTGATCTTCCCCCCCCCCCCCCAAGATTGGGGTAATATGTTCTTGGGACCACTGAAGGTCCAACCTGAGATGCCATCATGAAACTTCTGCCTGGAGCCCCAAATCTTTAAAAACGTCATATATATATTTTTAGGGATGGGCGTCATAATAGGTGCCGCCGGGGGACCATTCAAAACGGCCATGTGCAAAGGGTCACAGACATTTTGATCCCTTAGGATTCCTAGACAGGGCAGGATTTGTGAGCATTCCTTCTCCGCAATGCTAAATCCCCATCAGTCTGTTCAGGAAGAGGAATTCTCCCCGGATTCTGCGGAAGCAGATCAGGCCGGAAATGGGGCTGGGGGCTTCCTGCTTCAGGGTCACAGCCCAGACAGTCTTTTTCCCCACACCCCCAAAAAACTCTGACCTTCAGCTTCTGTGTTCCTAGCTGTGGTCCACAGGAGGGTCAAGGCACATCGGTTCCAAAGCTTCGTGGAATGAGAAATGAGGTATGTTGATCACACTCTTCTACCAACAATGTTCCTACCCTGCAGGGTTGTGGGAGACTTGGCCACAGGGGCACGGCCGCCTTCGCTTAGTCCCACAAGGGGGAGGGGTGGGGCGCTGTGAGCAGCAGAGCAGGAGAGAAGAGCTGAGGGAGAGGCCTCCTTTCTTCTGGGGACACGAAGCCGGAGCCCTCCGGCCTGGGCGTCATTTGTAAAGGGCCATCTTCTTGCTCTGGTACATGTACATGTAGGCGTCGCAAAAGAGGCGCTTGGTGACTCCTTCCATGTCACGCGGCTGCTCCATGGCCAAGGAGGACACGGGCATCTCCAGGTATTTGGCCACCTCCGGGCACAGCGTCACCGTGGGAATGTTGTAGCCGTTCTCGTCACCTGAGTGGAGGAGAGAGGGCGGATTGGAGGGCCAGGCGTTTTGCCCTGCCTACTGAATGGGGGGGAACCACTTTCCAGAGATCACCCCAAAGGCCTCAGGCACCCCCAGCATTTGGAGCCCAAGCCCCCCAAGGAAGCAGAAACCGTGGCCCAGACAGGCACCTTTGGTTTAGTGGTGAACACCCCTGGGCTAGCAAGCCACAGTTGCGGAATTCTAATCCTACCTTAGGCATACAAGCCAGCTGGGTGACTGTGGCCCAATCACTGGGAGACACCTTAACCATCAAAGCCCGACAGGGACTTTAGGCCAATTACCAAAAGACGGTGAGTTCTAGTCCCGCCTTAGGCATGGAAGCTGGTTGGGTGAGTCTTTCTCTCAGCCCAACCCACCTCATAGGATTGTTGCTATGGGGAAAATTGGTGTGTGTGTAGGGGGAAATATTAAATATGTTTGCTGTTTTGCATTACTTACAAATAAAGGCAGGGAATGAATGAATGAATGAATGAATGAATGAATGAATGAATGAATGAATGAATGAATGAATGAATGAATGAACGGCTCACCGTGTCGGTCTGCCATGCTGTCGAAGAACATCCAGTTCTCTTTCTCCGGCCCATATTTCACGAAGGACACGTAGTGGCTGGTCTCAATGCAGAGAACGGCAAACAGCTCCAGTTTCTCCCGTGGCACCCGCACCCTGTCCCGGCTGCCGTCCCAAGCGAATTCGTTGGGAACACGGAGCTTGGTCATCAGATGGCCTCTTCGCTGATAATGGGAGTGAGCCTGAAAGTGAGCAAGGGGGGGAACTGGTGAGGCTTCCCCAGCATTCCAGTCAGAGCTGAAGAAGCTTCTTGGAGGACAAGCGAAATGTCTTCAAAGAAAACCCAGAAAGTCCAGTTGCCTCTTGTGACTTCACTGGGCCCGAATAAACTGAAGCTGAAATGTGGTTGATTTATCTTAACAAGACAAGCCTCCAGCATCTGTCTTCAAATCAACCACAAAACAATTGCAAGAAAGGAAGATGAAGACGGCCTTCGCAGTTCCCACACTAGAATATTATCAAGAATAATCTCAAACATGCAGAACAAGATGCTGCCGTATCCTCTTTTAAAAAAATATCTGTAAAGTACTCTACTAGTAATATTAAACCTGCAGTTAAATATATTAAAAAGATGTGTGTTTAACTCTGCACCATGTAGAGATTGCAACGGCCTCTGTTCATTTCAGGACTGCAGAATTTGGCAAGCAATGTTTAAACCAGGATTTCTAACATTGGCAACTTTTAAGATTGGTGGATTTTGACTCCCAGAATTCTGGGTGTCGAAGTCCACCGGTCTTAAAGTTGCCAAGGTTGGACCCCTGGCCCTAAATTATGTCACCTGTGACCAAATCAACTCCACCAAGCAATGGAAGACCAACTTCACAAGGTTTTGTTGGGGATTTAAGAGCTGCAGTAACACAGTGGTTAGAGTGCAGTACTACAGGCTACTTCTGCTGATCAAATCTCACCAAGCTCAAGGTTGACTCAGCCTCCCTTCCTTCCGAGGTGGGGAAAATGAGGACCCATATTGTTGGGGACACGAGGCTGATTCTGGAAACAACTTAAGGGATGGCTGTAAAGGAGTATATAAGTCTAAGTGCTATTGCTACTTTCCTTCCTTCCTTCCTTCCTGTTGACTCAGCCTCCCTTCCTTCCGAGGTGGGGAAAATGAGGACCCATATTATTGGGGGCACAAGGCTGATTCTGGAAACAAGTTAAGGGAGGGCTGTAAAGGAGTATATAAGTCTAAGTGCTATTCCTTCCTTCCTTCCTTCCTCCCTCCCTCCCTCCCTCCCTCCCTCCCTCCCTCCCTCCCTCCCTCCCTCCCTCCCTCCCTTCCTGTTGACTCGTCCTTCCGTCCTTCCGAGGTGGGGACAATGAGGACCCATATTGTTGGGGGCAAGAGGCTGGCTCTGTAAACCGCTTACAGAGGGCTGTAAAAGCACTATGAAGCGATATATAAATCTAAGTGCAATTGCTAAGTGCTATTTAGTACAAACAAATGCGACCTGAATGTCCGAATGGCCCGGATCGTCCGCAACATTCCTCAAAGCAAAAAAATAAATAAACCACACACCTGACTGCAACACGAGTCGCAAAACTGCTTCAGCCCCGTCCCAGCAAACATCTTGTCTTTGAAGCAGGAGGAGCATTCCTGAGTGGCGATATCTCCGCACACAAAACACTCCCGGGGACCTGAAGTGTGAATGCAACAATCAGCCTCTGGAACTTTCCCCCGTTCCCTGCAATTCACAAGAGATGAGGCAGACCCCAGGAACCCGGAGGCCTCTTGGATGCCCCAGCCAGGAGCAAAGCATTGCACTGGCCCAAAGCCTAAATCCTAAATTCCTCGCAGAAATCTCTCTGGGTCAGTGAAAAAGGGAGGCCTCAGAGAATTTCCTTTCAAACCAGAGGCGTGCCAAGTCTCCAGTCCCCATCGTGGCAACCATTCTCATGATACGGAATATTTTTTTTTATTAGTTTATAATATAAAATACAAAAATATCAAAGAAAATAGTAGGAAAACAGGGGAGGGAAAAGGGGAGGAAAGGGAAAAGTATAGGGAGAGGAGGAAAAAGAAAGGAAAACGAAGGAAAGGGAAAAAGTACAAAACTTGAAGGACACTTTGATTCCCATAATGGATGAAAGGCTGCAAAAGTTGATAGAGTTAGCAGAAATTGACTGCTATGATTTAAAGGGGGGAAAAAAACACAATTATTTTTGTTTCTATTTGGAAACCACTTCTGGACTTTGTGCTTGTGGGGAAAAATGAAACTTTAATTTTGGGCTTTACTGATTAGATAGATTTGTTGTTATAGAATATTATGTGAAAGGTTTGATGCTTTTATCTGTCTCTCTCTCTCTCTCATCTATCTATCTATCATCTATCTATCTATCATCTATCTATCTATCTATCATCTATCTATCTATCTATCTATCTATCTATCTATCTATCTATCTATCTATCTATCTATCTATCTATCTATCTATCTATCATCTATCTACGTATCTTAGATAATTTATATAGTCGCCTACTTGCTTACAGCAACTCTAGGTGGCTTACAAGGTACAATATGGAAAAAATAAAAAAATAATAACAGCACCCCCCCCACCCCAGTTATCTTATTCCACTGCCCCAAAGGGAGTTCAGAAATCAACGCAACCATTGTAATGATGATTTCTGCACAGGGAGCTCCTGTTTCCTGAACCCTGTTCATGTTTCATGAACAGTGGATACAGGACATTTATGACCCAATTCCGAAGTTCCACACCTTCCCTCTTCAGTCATGTGACTGGATTGCAGTCTGGGGCCTTACTCCTAGTGGCTGTACACCTGTGCAAAGGGTTTAGGGCAGGTGTGTGTCCAACCTGGGCAACTTTTAATAATTCCGGGAGTTGGAAGTCTTATTGTTCCCAAGGTTGGGCAGTTCTCCTTCCAACTCCCTTCTCTTTCCCATATAAACCTTGTTAACTCTCGGGAATCTTTTTTTCTGCTATGCATTCAAAACAGAGTGTGGTTAATACAAGAAGTCCTCGACTTACAACAATTCATTTAGTGACCATTTAAAGTTACATCATCACTGAAAAAAATGACTTATGACTATTCGTTCTTGCAACCGTTACAGCATCCCCATGGTCACATGACCAAAGTTCAGACACGGCAACTGGTTCCTATTTATGACGGTTGCCGTGTCCCAGGGTCACGCGATCCCCTTTTGCGACCTTCTGACTAGCAAAGTCAATGGGGAAGCCGGATTCACTTGGCCCCCAGGTGACTAACTTATCAACTGCAGTGATTCGCTTAACAACTGTGGCAAGGAAAGGGGTAACACGGGGCAGAACCCACTTAAGAAATGTCTCATTTAACAACAGAAATGTTGGGGTCAATTGTGGTCGTAAGTCGAGGGCTACCTGTGTATCGACAGATAAATGTTTTAGTGTCACTTTTGCATTTTTGGATTCTGCTGCTGCTATTGTATTATTATTGTTATCTTGGGATGGTGAGGTTGTTCGATGGGTGGCATTCCTTCTTCCCAAAGCAGGGGCATCCGAATTTCAGAATTTAATGTGTGCCATTGTGTAGACCGGAAAATGACAAGGAAGGTGAGCTTAGCTTATCCTCGGCTTCACGTTGTGTGATGGCATCACTTCCAGAAAACGGTGAGGTGGCTTATGGAGCATTTTATGCCTCCCCTGTCCGAGGACTTACTGTCCAGCAGGAGGTCGGTGATATCCAGCTCCAAGGAAGGGATGATTTTGCTGAACATTTTGTATTCCTTCCCAAAACGAGGCATTTGGAGAATAAAGCAGGACGGGATCTGGAGGGGAGAAACGCCAACTGTGATGACCCGGGACCAGGCACAAAGGCCACAGTGGAGACTTCAAACTCCCCTCTAATGCTCCAACTTTCCCCCCAAACGCTCCTTCGGTTTTGGCAAGTCTCAGAGCAAAGCACATGCACGCATGCACGGACACACAGCAGCCTCTGGTTGGGAGCTTTCCAGCAAAGCAAAGGAAGAGGGAAATGAATCCACCAAGCAGGGAGAAGGCAAAGCAGTCTGTACCCTCACCCCAAACTCCACAAATGCAGCCTTTGTTCCCAACCAATGGCCCTCCCCACAGCATCTCCTTAAATCTCAGCCCCAGGTGTGCCTTGGGAAGAGGGGCGGGGCGCTCTCCTCCTGAGTCCTTGGGTCGGCCTGACGGGTCCTCCACCAATTTTGCAGGAACCACGCTGCTTGGGGGAGGTGGAAGAGGAGGAAGAGGAGGAGGAGGAGGACTCACCTCCACCAGCTTGAGGTCCGAGGTGAGGAAGGAATGCTCTACCAGCTGCTGAACGTTGGGCACCACCAAACTCTCCTGCTTGTCCATGAATATCTGGTAACAGTAACACTCCTGTTCTTTCAACCTTCCGGACCTGAAATCAGAAGCGCCCTGCTGAGCCACTGACTCCGGCCGGACCCCGAAAAAGGAACCAACGGGAAGTTGGAAGCTTCAACTACGCAGAGATAAGTCGCAGCCAGCAGACACTTTCCTTTTTCAACCGAGAAGTGCCAGCCGTGGTGGGAGGGCAACCTGAAGGAGATGCTCCCTCCCTCCTGAGCAGGGGTGGGTTCCTACTGGCGTTGCTACCGGTTCGCTTTGTGCATGTGACGGCTGTGCCCTGCGTGCGCATGCACAGTTCGATGTAAATTAGCAATAGCAGTTAGACTTATATACCGCTTCATAGGGCTTTCAGCCCTCTCTAAGCGGTTTACAGAGTCAGCATATCACCCCCACAGTCTGGGTCCTCATTTCACCCACCTCGGAAGGATGGAAGGCTGAGTCAACCTTAAGCCGGTGAGATTTGAACCGCTGAACTGCAGATAACAGTCAGCTGAAGTGGCCTGCAGTACTGCACCCTAACCACTGCGCCACCTTGGCTCTTTTATTCTGCGCATGCGCGAAGAACAAGAAAAAGTAGTTAAAAACATGCCAGCAATGGCAGCAGGAACCGGTTCGGGGGCGTGGCCATCCTGGGCCGCTGCCGGTTCTGCGATCCAGGCAGAATTACCGCTACCGGCTCATCCAAACCAGTGCGAACTGGTAGGAACCCACCTCTGCCCCTGAGCCAGCGTGGGGTTTATCTACCCCACCTCTTTCCAAAATGGAAGGCGGGGAAACCTGACCTTCCAGGTTTCATCTTATTTATCCGCTCCTTGAGGTTTCAAGTTACCACCACCCATAGGTCACCCTGGAAAAATCAGAAGATTAATTCCCAAGTGTCTGTGGAGACTCTCTGTCCTCCAGGTCATGGTTGTCCCAAGAGGCAAATGGACTTTCTGGTTTTTCTTTGAAGACGTTTCGCTTCTCATCGAAGAAGCTGAGGTGGCGCAGTGGTTAGAGTGCAGCACTGCAGGCTACTTCAGCTGACTGCAGTTCTGCAGTTCAGCGGTTCTAATCTCACCGGCTCAAGGTTGACTCAGCCTTCCCTCCTTCCGAGGTGGGTAAAATGAGGACCCGGATTGTTGTTGGGGGCGATATGCAGACTCTGTAAACCGCTTAGAGAGGGCTGAAAGCCCTATGAAGCGGTATATAAGTCTAACTGCTATTGCTATTGCTAAGCTTCTTCCGCTCTGACTGGATGACCGGGGACATTTTCAAAAAAAAACCCAAGAAAGTCCAGTTGCCTCCTGGAAAAAACACCTTTGGGACAACCATGACCACTGAAAACGTTTGCCATCGCCACACTAGACCGTATCTTTTTTTTTTTTTTAAATCTTTAAAAAAGATTTTATTGGTAAAAAGAAAATACAACATCCATAACTTGTAAAAAACAATACAACTACATTTCGAGATATTCCCATACTATCAAATCATTATAAACATCAAAGGTTAGGTATCTTATTCCTTCCCTCCCTCTTCTCTTCCCTCATTTCTTCTTTTCCATACCCTTTTCTTCCCTCCCCCCCTTACTTCCTTCTCCCCTGCCTTCCCTCCTTTCTTTTCTCCTTTCCTCCTTTCCTTCCCCCTCCTTTCCCTCCCTCGGTCCCCCCCTCCTTCTCACATACCTTTCCTCCTTCCCTTCCTCTTTCCCTCCTCCTTCCTTTTCTCTTAATCTCCCTCCTTTCCTCCCTAGACCGTATCTCAAAGGTCACGGAGTCCCTTCCAACGCTATTCTTCCCCCCCCCTTCACGACAGCCCAAGTGAGGATGGAAGGGTGGCGCCAGAAACTTACTGCAGTTTCAAGAGTGGCTCCAGTCCAAGAATGCGATGCATGATCAGATTCAGAAACTCTTCGGGGTCTGAAAGAGCAGAGGGCACCCCAGGTCAGATACAGAACCATATGACACCTCCCACTTCCTCCCCCCATGGAGAACAATCGCTGCTGCAGACACAAGCACAAATCCTTCTCCGAATAAGCACTCGCCCCACGGAATCTCCCTTATGCTCTGCTGGCCAGGTAAGATCGCCCAGTGGTGATTTAATCACAAAAGAAAGGCTGAATAAGAGAGTTGGTGGTCTTCTACTCCAACCCCCTGCTCAGGCAGGAGACCCTCTGTCATTCCAGACAAATGGGTGTCCAATCTCTTCTTGCAAGCCTCCAGCGATGGAGCCTTTCAGCATGGGAATCTACTCGGTAATCTCTACTTCCGGCTCCGTCCCTCCAATAGAAATCACAGCCAGCAATCCTGGGAATCCTTCATTTCCCCAATCTTGAAATCAGAATCTCGCAATTTTAAATCGAGAGAGAGAGAAAAGCACCTTTTTCCGAAGTAGCAAAACTGGAAGACTGTCCCTTTTCGGTCAGCTGATACCGAAGATCCATCATGCTTTTGGCAGCGACAAAGCCATTCCTGTTTAAGACCAGGCAAAAAGGGACATCTCAAGACACACCCCAAAACTAGATTGTTGCGGACCCCGTTCTGCACCGGGGTCTCCAAAGTCCCAGTTCTTTGCTTTCTGAGCCTACAAAACTGACTACAAAATTGGGCTCAATTTATCCTGCTTTCAAAAGGTGAAGGAAAAGAAAGATGCAGCTACGTCATGGCTTCAGTTCAGGCCACTCAAACCCAACTCAATCCTTGGATTACGACAACCAAGCCCAAAACTTCTGTTGTTAAGGGAACCCTCGTTATGAGTTTGGAAGCATTTTATGACCTTTCTTGCCACGGTTGTTAAATGAATCACTGCAATTGGTAGGTTAGTAACTTGACTGTTAAGTGAATCTGGCTTCCCCATTGACTTGGCTTGTCAGAAGGCCGAAGAGGATCACGTGACCTTGGGACACAGCAACGGTCGTAAGTATGAACCAGTTGCCAAGTGTCTGAATTTTGATCACGTGATCACGGGGATGCTGGAAAGGTTGTAAGTGTAAAAAACGGTCATATGCCACTTTTTAAACTGCCATTGTCACTTTGAACAGTCACTAAATGAACTGTTGTAAGTCGAGGAATATCTATTGTATTGGAAAAATGAGGTCATGGGACTGTGGGACACTGCGAACAGCTGTAAGTGAGGGCCAGCTGTGCAGCACCCCAAACCCGGAGACCTTGGGGAAGTGGCAGCCATTGGAACTGTGAGCCTAGGTCAGTGTTTCTTAACCTTGGCGACTTTAATCCCTGTGGACTTCAACTCCCAGAATCCCCCAGCCAGCTGTGCTGGGGGATTCTGGGAATTGAAGTCCACAGGACTTAAAGTCGCCAAGGTTGAGAAACACTGGTCTAGGTTGTGAGTACCTTTGGGAGAACCCTTGTATTGTATTGTATTTTATTATTTGTATGCCGCCCTTCTCCGGGAGGACAATTCAAGGGGGAAAAAGGAGAACATAAAAAGACAAAATACAAATAATAAAAGTAGACAACAGTCGCACAACCATACATGTCGAGAGGGGAGGGAACTCATCACCCCCAGGCCTGCCGGCAAAGCCAGGTTTTGACGGCTTTTCGGAAGGCCTGGAGAGAGGTGAGGGTCCGAATCCCTGCGGGGAGTTCATTCCAAAGGGCCGGAGCTGCCACAGAGAAGGCCCTCCACCGGGTAATAGCCAGGTGGCATTGGCTGGTAGATGGCACCCGGAGGAGGCCAACCCTGTGAGATCTAATGGGCCTTTGGGAGGTAATTGGCAGCAGGCGGTCTCTCAAGTACCCAGGTCCAATACCATGAAGGGCTTTATAAGTTGGTAACTACAAATGGTCCTTAAGTGTTCAGTCATAAGTCGAGGATTACCTGTATTTCCCAAGGCACCTTTTAGAACTCCTCTCCCGGAGGTGGAGGTGAGCTTTTGTCTATGGAGATTCTCATTCCTCCAGGTCAATGTTGTCCCAAAGATTCTTTTTTTTTTCAAGAGGCAACTGGACTTTCTGGTTTTTCTTTGAAGACGTTTCGCTTCTCCTCCAAGAAGCTTCTTCAGTTCTGTAAGATAATGAGATTTCCCAGAGTGGAAGAAGCTTCTTGGATGAGAAGCGAAACGACTTCAAAGGAAAACCAGAAAGTCTAGTTGCTTCTTGAAAAAAAAGCACTTTTGGGACAATTGAGCTTCTGGTGCCTATTTTAAAATAAATGTTTCTACCAGGACAGCAGTGGGAGCCACAAACACCTTACACAGGTCAGAATACGGGCACTTCTCAACTTACAATAGTTAATTTAGTGACCGTTACAACAGCGCTGAAAAAGTGACTTATGACCATTTTTCATGCTTGTGACTGTTGCAGCATTCCCCTGGTTGCGTGACCAAAATCCAGGCAACTGACTTACATTTACGACAGTCGCAGCATCCTGGGGTGCGACCTTCTGACGAGCAAAGTCAACGGGGAAGACAAGTTGACGCCCAACAACCGTGCTACTAACTGAACAACTGCAGTGATTCACTTAACAGCTGTGGCAAGAAAGGGTTGTGAAATGGGACAAAACTGACTTTAAAAATGTCTTGCTTAGCAACATAAATGTTGGGCTCGATTGTGATCCTACGTTGAGGACTACCTGTAATAAAATAATAGAGCTGGAAGGGAGCTTGGAGGTCTTCTAGTCCAACCCCCTGCCTAGGCAGGAAACCCTATACCGTTCCAGACAAATGGCTCTCCAACATCTTCTTAAAGACTTCCAGTGTTGGGGCATTGAGGCAACTTCTGTTCCACTGGTTAATTGTTCCCACTGTCAGGAAATTTCTCCTCAGTTCTAAGTTGCTTCTCGCCTTGATTAGTTTCCACCCATTGCTTCTTGTTCTGCCCTCAGGTGCCTTGGAGAATAGCTTGACTCCCTCTTCTTTGGGACAGCCCCTCAAATACTGGAAGATTGCTATCACGTTTCTCCTAGTTCTTTTCTTTTTAACTTTTACGGAATACAGAGTTGGAAGGGACCTTGGAGGTCTTCTAGTCCAACCCCCTGCCCAAGAAGTAGACCCTTTACCATTTTAGACTAATGGCTGTCCGGTCTCTTCTTGAAAACTTCCAATGATGGAGCACCCACAACTTCTGGAGACAAGCTGGTCCACTGATTACTTGTTCTCCCTGTCAGGAAATTTCTCCTTAGTTCTAAGTTGCTTCTGTCCTTGATTAGTTTCCATCCATTGCTTCTTGCCCTACCCTCAGGTGCCTTGGAGAATAGCGTGACTCCCTCCTCTTTGAGGCAGCCCCTCAAATACTGGAAGACTGCTATCATGTCACCCCCAGCCATTATTTTCTCTAGACCAGACATACCCAATTCCTGCAACCGTTTTTCACACGTTTGAGCCTCCAGTCCCCTGTCCATCAGAGGGTTTCTGAAACAATTGATCAGAGGACCCAGAGAACCACTTACTGCCTCAGAGGGTTGACGATCTTGTCCCGGAGGATCTCTTGAATGCGCCCATCAGCGGGCAGAGAGGGCTTATATAGCATGGAATCCAGGACCGAGGTGCAGGAGAAGAGGCTGTGGCGAGAGAGGATGTGCCAGTCAGTCCAACGCATTGGGGTGGAGGACAGAGAGATTTAGAGAGAACGAGACAGAGGGGGAAGGAAAGCAAGGATATCAACAAGCAGTGTTCCAAAGGCGGTGCCTTCACCTGCAGGGTGAAGGAAGCTCGGTAGGGCTGCCAACCTGAATAGGGCAGCGTCCATGTAGCAGGAGTTACAGTGGCCTTGGATCCCTCTCATCCGCCCTCGGAGGACACTCACAGCTACCTCGTCTCTCAGGGGTGGGGAGTTGCTCTGAACAGACAGACTGTCCACGTCACCTGAAACAAGAGGATTCTCTACTTTAATAATGAGGATGATAATGAGGAGGAGGAGGAGGAGGAGGAGGAGAGGAGGAGGAGGAGGAGGAGGAGGAGGAGGAGGAGGAGGAGGAGGAGGAGGAGGAGTAAGTTGTTCTTGAAAATGAGCAAGTCAAGATTCCTATGGGACTTTCGGATTCAAACAGACAGACCTCTGGCCAACAACACACCTTACATTGCTATTATAGAAAAGAAAAAAATGGTTCATTGATATTGCAACATCAGGTGATGCATGAATTGGAGAGAAACAGCTAGAAAAAAATAACGAAATATCGCAATCTGCAAACTGAAGTCGAGCGATTGTGGAGGAAGAAACCAGTGGTTGTACCAATAGTAACAGGAGCCCTTGGAGCAATTCCCAAAAGGCTGCCTAGGTGCAAGGAAATTTTGAACCTATCAGACCTTTGCAAAAAACCACCTTATTCAGAACTGCCTATATGCTCAGACGTTACCTTAACGGCTCTTAGGTCCTTGGTTAGGACCTGGACTGTTACATTTTTACCAGTCTCAGACTGGGAATCGAATTGAAGATTAAATCTTAAATAATAATTCAGTGACGAAATCCTCACCGGTCAATTGCCAGCAGCTCCTGCGATGAGACCTTGAACTTCATCAGACAATAGCAACAGCAATAGCAGTTAGACTTATATACCGCTTCATAGGGCTTTCAGCCCTCTCTACGCGGTTTACAGAGTCAGCATATCGCCCCCACAGTCTGGGTCCTCATTTCACCCACCTCGGAAGGCTGGAAGGCTGAGTCAACCTTGAGCCGGTAAGATTTGAACTGCCAAACTGCAGATCGCTGAAGTGGCCTGCAGTACTGCACTCTAACCAATGCACCACCTCGGCTCTGCCCATCTCAGGTCTTTTGGAAGGGACCAAAAAACACCAAATCGAGTCTAAACATCTGGCTGATTGTGCGACAAACCTTTCTAGTCCCACCTTAAGCATGAAATCTAGCTGGGCGACTTTGGGTCAATCGCCAGGAGACGGTGAGTTTTAGTTCTGCGTTAAGCATGAAAGCTGGGTGATTTGGGGCCAGTCCCCCTCTCTCAGCCTAACCCACCTCATAGGGCTGTTGTTGAGAGGGAACAGGAGGAAGAAGCAGTGCGAGGTAAGTTTGTTGCCTTGAATTACTTACAAATAAATATATAAACTCATTTTCTTGCCCTGACCAAGGGTTCAAATTGATGCCCGTTGAGGATTCTAGGGACTCAACATGCAGCCACTGCAGGGAAGGGACTTACTGAATTCGGAAGGCTCCTGGAACAGCCGCTGGTTTCCCTGGAAACGTGAATCTGGTTGGCACGACTCCAGACGCACAAAAAGGGCCCGGTGGGGAGGGCAGCTAAAGTAGCGCACACCTTGAAACTCCCCGTCGGAAAGACCGTTATTCTCTTCATCCTGTCAGGGAGGATAACAGGTCCCTATTACAGGTAGTCCTCGACTTGCGACCACAATTGTGCCCAAAATTTATGTTGCTAAGCAGGACATTTGTTTAGTGAGTTTTCCCCCTCGTTTACGACCTTTCTTGCCACAGTGGTTATGTTAATTACGGCAGTTGTTAAGTTAGTAACACATTTGTTAAGTGAGCCTGGCTTCCTCATTAACTTTCCGTGTCAGAAGGTCACAAAAGGGGATCACGTGACCCCGGGACACCGCGACTGTCAGGAATCTGACTCAATTGCCAAATGTTCCAAATTTTGATGACGTGACCATGGGGATGCCGCAACAGTCGCGTGAGAAATGGTCACTTACTTCCGTGCTGTTCAACCTTTGAATGGTTAGTAAACGAAGTATTTTTAAAGTTGTAAGATTACCTGTATTTGATCATTTCAATCATTATCAATTATTGAATAATCGCTAAGATTTTTTACACACTTATATAATTGTATACATAGATATGTATAATATATTATGTAGGGTTGCCTTGTGGCATCCTCTTGCCCAGGAGGACATTATTTATTGTGCCTTGAGTCTGACTGTCTGTCTGTCTGTCTGTCTGTCTGTCTATCTAAACACACACACTTATATATAGTAAATACTGTGTGTGTATATATATGTGTGTGTATTTTTTTTTATTTGTGCTGATAAATAAATAAAGGGAGACTAGTATAGATCTATTTCAAGCCATTTAGCTCTCATCAGCTAGCCATTATTTATTTATCAGCACAAATAAAAAAAAATAAAAAACACAAATATAACAAAGGCAACAGTAAAAATATTGGGTTTCTGTCGTGATGGACTCTTGTGATGAGCCGATGGACAGAGAATGGAAGCAGTTAGCTTCCTCCCATAATTGGGCCTTACCAGGGGTTGTGACTCTAAATATATATATGTGTATGTATACACACAAACACACAGACATATATTATATGTACTGAGTGTATGTACAGTGTAGACATGTATTACTCTCTCTCTCTCTACACACACACACAGCACAATAAATAATGGAAGCTCCCTCACTATCACCTCCTGGGCAAGAGGAAGCCCCAAGGCAAGGCACATACCCCCCTCCCAAAGCTTTGGGCCAACTCTTCCCACTGTGACCTTTGATCAGGAGGCTTCAAATGCCTGCTGGCTCCGGAAAGATCCACGGGGAGAGGGAGCAGCCATCCATTCCATCTCCAGAGGCTCCGGCACCAGTGTGAGCAGCTGCTGGGGATGAAGGCAGTTTCTATCCTGCAGGCACCTGCAGGTCTAGCTTTGTGCTCTGGGTCCTGATCAGGCTACAAGCTGAAAAGTTCACATCAAAGAGAGAGGGGGGGGAGGGAGGGAGGGAGGGAGAGGGGGGGCACAGGAGGGACACAGTACAAAAGATGGGTGATGGGTGCTTACCAACTCAATTCCAGCCACCCTTCGCGGGGTATTAGGGAGGGAGCCGATCCAACGGATCGTCCCCGTGACAGCCCGTCCCTTGTCTAGGTTGATCTGCACCATAGAGTTGACTCCCAGAGAGCCGGCCTTCTCTTCCAAATTCTCTGAACTTTCGCTTCTCTTACGCTTGAAGTATTCCTGGAGCCCAGAATCCGGGTCTGTATCAAAGACAGAAAAACGAGGCCTGTCTGTTTATTTCTGCTGAGCCCTTTCATTCTGATCTGATGACCTTTTGCTTTCCTCGTTGCTAAAGTCCCAGGTAAGAACAGGTGTGACATCCTGCTCTTCTATATTTGACTTCAGGTAGTCCTCCCCCTTAGACACAATCGAGCCCCAAATTTCTCTTGTTAAGTGAGGCACTGGCTAAGTGAGTTTTGCCTCATTTTACGACCTTTCTTGCCTCGGTTGTTAAGTGAATAACCACGGTTGATAAGTTGGTCGCATGGTTGCTAAGGGAATTCAGCTTTCCCATTGATTTTGCTTGTCCGAAGGTCGGAAAAGGTCATGGATCGCCTGACCTTGGGACACAGCAATGGTCGTAAGTATGAGTCAGTTGCCGAGCATCTGATTTATTGATCATGGGGATGCTGCAAGAGTCGTAAGTGTGAAATGTGGTCGTAAGTCACTATTTTCAGTGCTGCTGTAACTTCGAACAGTCACTAAACAAATGGTTGTAACTTGAGGACTACTTATGTACTTGTTTTTCAGTCCCCCTCCAAAATCAGGACAATAAAAGCTCCAGGCTGTCCAAAAAGCCATTTACCTAAGGAGAGCAGTTCCTCCTTCACCACCGAATCCAGAGGGATCTCTCGGAAAACGTCTGCTGAGCCCTCTTCCTCCTAAAATAGAAGGAAAACTTAACAGGATTTTAAGACCTAAATGTGAGGGATGGGTGTGGATGGAGTGAGTCTCCTCCTTTCTTCCCACATATAAAAGGTGTTGGAATTCAATCAATCAGGAGAGAGCCAGAAGGGACCCTGGAGGTCTTCTAGTCCAACCCCCTGCTCAAGCAGGAGACCCTGTGCCATTTCAATCAGAATAGAGGTGGATTCTACAAAAGCATCCTTCACCCGCCAAGAGTCTTCTGAACCGCAAGATGAGAAACACATTTGATAAATAGTTCATTTTGATGTCCCAAATGTGTTTTTTCCCCAATCCCACCTTTCCTCCTATCTTTCACAATGACTGTTCTGTTCTATTTCTTTCTGCTCTTAAGAAGGCATCTGTCTGCGTCTGCCCCATGTTCTTTGTCATCTTTTTTTACATGCCTTGGACAGCGTGGAATCCCAAGAGCTTTCTCTCCAGGTGAGCAAGCCACTTCGTTTGCTGTTTTTGGTATGTGGCTCCAGATCGGTTCTACACCAATTATTTCTCTTATGATCTCATTCCTGATTTTATCTTTCCTGGTCACTCCAGCAGCATTCCTCAAAGATCTCCTTTCCATGGTGACTTAACTTTTGTTTATGTTTTATTGTAAGCGTCCATGCTTGGCACAGGTAGCGTATGTTCCCTGAAGAGGCACTGGACTCCCACAAGCGAATTAGTTTCCAATTTCCTTCTACCTTCCTCAAAGCAAATATTACAAGCTTTTACAAAACTTTATTTCCCGTCTAAGAAGCAAAGAAACAAATGGGTTTAAAAGAGGGGAAGTTTTCTGAAAGAGAGCACTGTGTCACATTTCTCTCTCAAAATAAGGTCATTATTGCTTGTAACTGTTCCCAGAGCTATCTGGTTATCCAGGTGAGTCACAAAATGCATAATCAGAAAGAATCATACGGACCCCAACCTCCTACAATGCCTCTCCTGGCAATGCTGGTGGGGATATGGTTTTCTACTTGGTAATTCCTTGATAAAGGTATTGTTTTCTGCTAGAATTGTCTCTCTGGCATCAATCCCTGCTTATCTGGAAGTTGGTTGCTGGAGAGGATGTGTTCTGGTCCTTCTCAGCTTTTTCTTCGTCCCTTTTGAATGGTGTGTAAATAAGGTTTATTTCTGTGGGTCTACTGATGGATGATTTGTCAGCATGCCAAACTTCCAGGAATTCCTTAGGAACAACCAAGGAGAAAACCGTATCTCAGCATACCCGCCCCCCTCCCCACCAAGACTGGTGGGTGGGCTACTGTCTTCAAATATAGAGCAAACCCCCCACACCAAGGATTCCGAAACCAAGGTGAGCTTGAAATCAAAGGAGCTGCCTTGAGCACTGAGAATACATCATTTTGGGAAACCAAAAGCTAAATCACAGACTGAATTAATTGCTGACATTCTTCTGTGGAGTCCTTGATCTCTGAGCTTGATTATGCTTGCAGACATTTCCCCAAAGGCGCTTTTCCAAAAGGAAACTGGACTTTCTTGTTTATTTCTTCTTCTTTGGAGACATTTCGTTTCTCATGCAAGAACTGCAGAACTGAATTGAAGAAGCTTCTTGGATGAGAAGCAAAATGTTTTCAAAAAGAAAAAGAAAAGCCCAGTTGCCCTTTGAAAAGCACTTTTGAGACGAGAGGGGAAAAAAGCAAATAAAACCGACAAATACGTTTCAGGAATTCATTTTCTCTTTGAGACCTCCTTACCGGACATACTTTCACCATCCACTCGTTCTCCTTCTGATACACTTCCAGGACTATCCCTCGTGTGAAGGCATCGTCTAAATAAAAGCCAACGGGGTCGCCCATTTTCACTGGCACAATTCCATCAGGTCGCTGCCTTTTCTCCTCCACCTGGTCGGTCTCTAACGCTGGCAGAAACTGCAGCTTGTTGAACGGCAGGAAAAGGCCGCACTTGGGTTTACACTTGAAGTATTCTGCCCCATGGTAGGTGCCAGCACAGAGGCCTCTGCCTTCACCATCACCCTGGAGAAGTAACCGACAGAGGTCATGACTGAGGGGTCTCCACAGCACAGCCTTAGCCCAGGGGTGCCCAACCTTAGCAGCTGTAAGATTTGTGGGCTTCAACTCCCGGAATTCCCCAGAGTATCCACAGGATATCTAGTTAGGGTTAAAGCAAGCCAACACTCTTTCCCCAAGGGATAATATCTCTTAGATTTGGGGCAGAGGTTCAATTTTTCTGAGTGCATTGCACTAATTCGGTATTTCACTAAACAAATTGTTGTAAGTCAAGGACTATCTCTATTTTAAATTTCCATCCTTCCAAAACGGAAAAATTTTCTATTCATGCTTAAGTTAAAAACTCACCACATAACCTGGTGATCAGGAAACAGGTCTGCATACAACAGGTGTAAACTGACTACATGTAGTCCTCCACTTACAACATTTTTTGTTGTTAAGTGAGACATTTGTTAAGTGGGTTTTGCTCCATGTTACAACTTTACTTGCCATAGTTGTTAAGTGAATCCCTGCATTTGATAAGTTAGTCACACGGTTGTTAAGTGAATTTGGCTTCCCCGTTGACCTTGTGGGTCAGAAGGTCACAAAAGGGAATCATGTGACCGTGGGACACTGCAACCATCATAAGTATGAGTCAGTTGCCAAGCAGGTAAATTTTGATCCCATGACCATGGGGAAGTTGCAAAGGTCCTAACTGTGAAAAACAATCCTAAGTCACATTTTTCGGTGCCACGCTGTAACTTTGAAAGGTCACTAAACGGACTGTCGTATGTCGAGCTCTACCTGTACTATGTCTCAGTCTGTCACCAAAATAATAGCCCTTTTTAAAATCCGTCTTACCCGCAATTCCACTCCAAAGTAAATTGGACAGATCCCTGATGGTAAAGGGCTCGTATGAAGTTTCCCAATGTAGCGGATGGTAGCGGGGAAAAACTGATCATCCAGATCGACCAAGACCTGCTGACCTTGTTCAGCCATCATGGCGGCATCTAGAACCTGCCTGTCTAGAAAACAGTTCAAGCGTTCCTGAGCGTTGTTGATGGCCAGAAGGAAGTCAGCCATCTTCTCATTCACTGGCTGCAGGCTTTCCACGTCCACAGTAGCCACGGAACCATCCTGTTCCATGATAAAGCGCCACAAGCGAGTAGACATTCTGCTAATGTGCTGCAGGTATATCTGTTCTCTCAGATAACACATACTCCCTGCGTGGAAAAGCTTGCTGCCATAATGGTAGTTTTCAGTCAAGATATAATACATATTTCTGTCCAATTCTGCAGGCTGGTAAGCCGAGTGTGTGACGGGGGTGTCCATCATGATTTTTTCCGTCCTAAAATAAACAAATTTAAGATCAGTCGCTGACCAAGTTTATTTTTTTTTCAGATACAAAAATAGCCTCATCCAAATATATACTGAAACTGAAACTGCTAGAGAAGATAAGCCAGCATGTGGGACCCTGATCTCTAAGGATCAGTTATTTATTTAGAGCGAGGACGATGAAATTCATTTGAAAGCCATCCAAAGAATCTTCTCAGAACGATGGTGCCACAGAAATCTTGTAGGACCTGTTTTCCTGGCATGGTAGAGATGTCCCAAAGTTTACAGCTCAGCTAGATTTGCTATGCAATATAGTTATACCCGGAACAACAATGGAAGGAGCATAGTGGCATTCTCTACAGCAGAGATGTCAACATCCAAGCAATTTGGGGGACATGCAGACAACAATATGTATGTATACAGGTAGTCCTTGACTTATAACAGTTCATTTAGTAACCATTCAAAATTACAATGCCCTAAAAAAGTGACATGACTATTTCTCACAATTAAACATGTTGCTGTAATCCCCATAATCATGTGATTAAATCTCAGATGCTTGGCAACTGACTCATATTTATTGACAGGTGCAACATCCCAGGGGCATGTGATTGCCTATTGTGTGTGTGGGGGGGGAAGGGGGAGAATGGGAGGGACAGGGGGAGAATGGGAGGGGGAGAATGAGAGGGAGGGAGGGAGAGAGGGGAGAACAGGAGGGAGGGGGAGAGAAGAACAGGAGGGAGGGAGAGGGGAGAATGAGAGGGAGGGAGGATAGAGGGGGGAGAGGGAAGAACAAGGGAGGGGAGAAGGAGAATGGGAGGGAGGGATGGGGAGGGGAGAAGGAGAGGAAGAGGGATGGAGGGAGAGAGAGGGGGAGGGAGAGAGAATGAGGGGGGAGAGGGAGAGAGGGAGAGAGGGGGGAGAACAGGAGGGAGGAAGGGAGGGAGAACGGGGGGAGAGAGGAGGGAGAAGGGAGGGGGAGGAGAGGAGGAGGGATGGAGGGAGAGAGGAGGGAGGGAGAGAGAACGAGAGGGGGGAGAGGGAGGGGAGAAGGAGAATGGGGGCAGAGAGGGAGGGAGAACGGGAGGGAGAAGGGAGGGAGAGAAGGGGAAGAGGAGGGATGGAGGGAGAGAGAAGGGGAGGGAGGGGGAGAGAACAAGAGAGGGAGAGGGAGGGGAGAAGAATGGGAGGAAGAGAGGGAGAACGGGAGGGAGGGGGGAGGGAGAAGGGAAGAAGGGGAAGAGGAGAGATGGAGGGAGAGAGAGGGGGAGGGAGGGGGAGAGAACAAGGGGGGGAGAGGGGGAGAGGAGAACAGAAGGGAGGGAGGGAGAAAAGCAAAATGAAAAAGCATCTTTAGGACTTAGGGAAAGATGTTCATTATTGAGATGTGTATTTATCAGAAGACCAGATTTGTGCAAGCCTTGGGATTTCCCAAGACTAAATGAAAGTGAAAGCTGAACGTTCAAGAAGCAGGACGGGAAGACTCTCCTGTTGAGGCTTTTGGATTTAGGTGTTGAAGAAGACTCCGGAGAAGACCACCATGGGCAGCCAAGAAAACAAACCACCCCCAACTGAAGAGAGTCTCCATAGCCCAGGGTTGAACTGCGGGCTCCTTGGTGCTCTCTGGGCTCGGTTGTTTTCTTCCAGATCTTTCATTACCCAGCTAGGTATCATCATCAGGACTTAGGGACAAATCATTCCGATGAAAAGTCTACTTCAGTGTTTCTCAACCTTGGCAACTTGAAGATGTCTGGACTTCAACTCCCAGAATTCCCCAGCCAGCGAATGCTGGCTGGGGAATTCTGGGAGTTGAAGTCCAGACATCTTCAAGTTGCCAAGGTTGAGAAACACTGTCCTAACCACTGCTGGGGAATTCTGGGAATTGAAGTCCAGACATCTTCAAGTTACCAAGGTTGAGAAACACTGTCCTAACCACTGCTGGGGAATTCTGGGAATTGAAGTCCAGACATCTTCAAGTTACCAAGGTTGAGAAACACTGTCCTAACCACTGCTGGGGAATTCTGGGAGTTGAAGTCCAGACATCTTCAAGTTGCCAAGGTTGAGAAACACTGTCCTAACCACTGCTGGGGAATTCTGGGAGTTGAAGTCCAGACATCTTCAAGTTGCCAAGGTTGAGAAACACTGTCCTAACCACTGCTGGGGAATTCTGGGAATTGAAGTCCAGACATCTTCAAGTTACCAAGGTTGAGAAACACTGTCCTAACCACTGCTGGGGAATTCTGGGAATTGAAGTCCAGACATCTTCAAGTTACCAAGGTTGAGAAACACTGTCCTAACCACTGCTGGGGAATTCTGGGAGTTGAAGTCCAGACATCTTCAAGTTGCCAAGGTTGAGAAACACTGTCCTAACCACTGCTGGGGAATTCTGGGAGTTGAAGTCCAGACATCTTCAAGTTGCCAAGGTTGAGAAACACTGTCCTAACCACTGCTGGGGAATTCTGGGAATTGAAGTCCAGACATCTTCAAGTTACCAAGGTTGAGAAACACTGGTCTACTTAACGCCATTGGTAAGGCTAACTTTTAAAGGCATAAGGGTGGTCCTCGACTTAGTGACCGTCTTTTTTTACGGCCTTTTTCCCCCACTGCAGCATCCCTGTGGACATGTGATTTACATTTGGATGCTTGCCAACTGATCAGTGTCCTGGGCTCGCATGGCCCATTTTTTGCGACCTTCTGACCAGGGAAGCCCATGAAGGAAGCCAGATTTGCTTAACGACCGCCCACCTAACTTAAGCACCGCAATGATTCACTTAACAACAGTGGCACGAAAAGTCATAATACGGCTCGCTGGCCCAGCCACCTCAATCCTGGGCCTTAAATGGTGGCCTTAAGTCGAGGACTGCCCGTATGAATCAACCCATATAGATGATATTATAGGCCTGGCTAGGAGGACGCAGAGGCCGGGCTTGACGGGCAACCAGCCGCCAGTGGCAGCGCACAACTGGAAGACCCGAAGGGCCTGTTTAGCTACGGATCGTGAGGGAGAAAATCTACCTCGGAGGCCGCCGGGAGTCAAAGGCTGCCTGAAGGCGGGTAACCGACGCCGGGAGAGGGGAAATCCACACCGGTCGAGGTTCCCCTCAGCCGCTCCCGGGGCCTTTCGTCACCTGGTTTCGGCCTTCTCCCAGCGGCGGAAAGGAGCCGGCGGGGCAACGGCAGCTCCGGGGCCGACCCGTCCACGGGACTGGGGGCTCCTCGGCTCTCCTCGGGGATGGGGACGAAGCGAGAAGCCGGCCCGGCTCAGCCCCGCCACGGCTCGCTCGCTCGCTCGCCCGTCGGAAAGAGGAGAAGGCGTTTCTGAGGGAAACTCTGAGGAAACGACGCTCCCCCTCAGTCGGCCGGGCGACGGGCATGACGTCACCCGCCGGACGGCCAATCGGCCACCGGAACGACAAACGAGGGCGCCCCCCGCCCCCCGCCGAGGGGCTCGCCCAATCAGCGACGGGTTGGAAGGGAGGGGGAAGATGAGGACAGACAGAGAGTTTTATTTTCTCTCCCATTTCCCTTGATGGACGCCAAGGCTCGCCCAATCAGCGACGGGATAGAACGGGGGCGGGAGCAGAGGGCAGGCGTAGAGCTTTCTTTCCCCTCCCATTCCCTTTAATGGACCAATTGGAAGCGCCAGCCGAGGTAGGCGGGGCGGGGGAAAACCCCTTCACGTGGCTCAACCCAGGGAATTTCCCCGCGTCGGGAGGGAGAGGGAGGAGAAGACGTCATAGCTCGCTCTCTGCACCCGGAAGTGCCACAAGCGGCCGACTCCAAAGCCCATTATCCGCAGCGGTGGCGGCGGATGGGCACTGTAGTCCGAGGGTTCTGGAGGACGAGGGTGGCAAAGGGATCCCTTACCAGCAGGGGTCTCCAACCTTGGCAACTTTAAGCCTGGCCGGGGGATTATGGGAATTGAAGTCCGCCAGGCTTAAAGTTGCCAAAGTTGGAGACCCCTGCCTTACAGCACCATAAATGAAGGGGGAGCCCCATCCCGGTTATTTCCCGCCTTCCATGCGTATTCCACGACCCTGGGATTTCCTCGGGGTCTCCGTTCCCAAGGCTGACCAAACTCTGCTGTGCTCACCTGGAGGTGCCCTTTCCTTTGGCTCTTTGATGACTAAAGTGGCCAGCTCGTCTCCGGGGAAAACCCCTGGATTTCCCGGGGGCATAATTCCCCAAGCCTCCTTTGGTTGGAGACACTTTTGAGTTACCCCTCAATGTAACCCACCCCCCCGGAGATTTCCTGGTGGTCTCCCATCCAGGGACGACCCAGATCTCCTGGGTGAACTGAAGCGGGCGCCCTCAACCTACTGGGCTCCGGAGCCCGTTTGAGAGGCAGCTCCTCGCCCGTCCAGCGATCCGAGAGGCTCCTGCGCCCCCAGGCAGTCCGTCTGGAAGAAGGGGATACGTGTTTCCTTTCCGACGTTGCGGGAGGGGCCTCTTGCGACTCATGGGACTGTCCCGGCCGAACGTCCGATGGCCGAAAGGCGAAGATGCTCCGCTTTCGCTCCTCTGCCGACCCCCCTCCATCAATCAACCGTCCCACGCATCCCCCTCCCCATCGCGGTCCTTAGGAGAGTCCCTCTGCTTCCTAAGGGACCCCCGTGGGCAGCCGCCTCTCCCTCCCACTCCCTTATAAACTCAGACGGGGCAAAGCAATATTGACAGAAAACAGCTTTATTCCCCCCCCCCCAAATGCGCAAAACGCGTGTCATGTGAATGCAACAAACCGACTCCCCCCCCCCTTTCCCCGCAGCTGCTACCTACAGAGCGACCCCATCCCCATCCCCGCTGCTGCGTGACACCCGGGAATGAACGCCCTCCGAAGCCGCTAAACGGAGCGCTGGGACGGAAGGTCGCTCACTGCCCGTCCGCCCCGTCCGACGTCTCTCCTCCCGCAGGGGGATCATTGGCCCCTCCGTCGGTCTCGCTGGGACTCCTCTCCACGGTGATCGGGATGGTGCGCTCCAGGCGCGGGACCTGGACGCGGAGCTGCCCGTCGGGGTGGAGGGCGCAGGTGAGGGCTTCCAGGTCGGCGTCGGGGGGCAGCAGCAGCTCCTTGCGCAGCTGGCGGGACTCCCGGCACACGCAGCCCCGCTCGGCCACCTCCTCCTTCTCCTGCTTCCCCAGCACCGTCAGCTTCCTCCCCTCCAGCTTGACCATCAGCTCCTCCGCGGAGAAGCCCTCTACGTCGAGGGCCAGCTGGTGCCAGCTTCGCCCCCGGAGGGAAAGCGGCTGCGTCCGCCCCGTCGAGCCGCATTCGGGCTCCTCCAGCGCCAGAAGCCACAGCCGCTCCCTCTCGTTCAAGTGGTCCGTCAGCTGCCTGAGGAGGCTTGGGGCCCCGCCGACCACCCACCGCTGCGCCTCCCCGTCGGGCTGCCGGCCAAAGCTCGACAGCTGCGGCTCCTGCAGGATGAGCAGCGGCTGCCTCCGCCTGTAGCCCTGGCTCGCCATCGCTCCTCCGCTCGGCAGGGAACGGGGACCAGCGCTGCCCTCCGCTAACTGCGCAGCCCCGACGGCGGGCGGGCTTTTATCCGGGAAGCCCCAGCCCGTCCCCGCCTGTTGACGAGCTTGGCGGATGCTCCAAAGCTTGGGAAGGGACGAGCCCGTCTTTTGCGAACCGCTCTGGCAGAAGTCCGGCTCTCTGGGGTTTGAACAGCTGGTGCTCCGGCTGTCCTGCTCCTGAACGACAGAGGGGCCTTTGGACCACATGGCTGGATAGGGTGCAAATCCTCCAGGAATCCTGCAATTTGTGTAGGTTCTCCTGCTTGAGAAGTGGGCTGGACTAGAAGACCTCCAAGGTCCCTTCCAGATTTTATTCTATTCTATTCCATTCTATGTTCTATTCTATTCTATTATCTAATGTATTCTATTCTATTCTATACTCTAATATATTCTATATTGTAATATATTCTATTCTATATTCTATTTGATTCTATATTCTAATCTATATTGTAATATATTCTATTCTATATTCTATTTGATTCTATATTCTATTCTATATTCTAATCTATTCCATATTCTATTCTATATTCTAAACTATTCTATTCTATATTCTATTTGATTCTATATTCTATTCTATTCTATTCTATTCTATATTTGATTCTATATTCTATTCTTTTCTATATTCTATTCTATTCTTTTCTATATTCTATTCTATATTCTATTCTAATTCTATATTCTATTCGATTCTATATTCTAATCTATTCTATTCTATATTCTATTCGATTCTATATTCTATTCCATATTCTATATTCCATTTTATATTCTATTCTATATTCTAATCTATTCTATTCTATTCTATATTCTATTTGATTCTATATTCTATTCTATTCTTTTCTATTCTATATTCTAATCTAGTCTTTTCTATATCTATTCTATTCTAATTTGGGTTAGGGGCCCCAGGGCTCCTGCTGGAGAGGCAGCTGACAGCTGTGGTTTGGGTCTGTGTATGTATGTGTGTGTGTTTTGCACATACTGCTCTGGTGCATCAATTCGTGCCCTTTCCTAAACGGGGGGGGGGGGGGCTTTGCTCACAGTCTCTCATGCCTTGGTTACCTCTTGTCCAGATTACTGCACTGCGCACGACATGGGGCTGCCCTTGATGGCCACCTAGATTCCTGCCAGTTTTTTAAATATATGTGGCTTTTTTAATTGGTAAAAGACCAAGGTCATACATTAAACTCCAATTACATTTATTGTTCCAACGGCACTGACAAGTGACTTATGACCGTTTTTCACCCTTACGACCGTTTCAGCCTCCCCATGTGATCAAAATTCAGACGCTTTGACAACTGATTCATATTTATGACGGTCGCAGTGTCCTGGGGCTACGCGATTCCCCTTTGGCGACCTTCCGATGAGCAAAGTCCATGGAGAAGCCGGATTCACTCAACGACCGTGCGGCTAACTCAACGAATGCAGTGATTCACTTAACAACGGTGGCAAGAAAGGCCGTAAAACAGAGCCGAACTCACTGAAGAAACGTTTCACTTAGCAACCCAAATTTTGGGCTCAGTTGGGATCGTAAACCTGTATTTTGGGTGTTATTTGTTACTATTTTGGTAAGGCAAGGGGGACTGGATTTGATTCATTTGTGACTAATTGAGAAGTGAATCTAGGCAGATTTCTCTTTTGACTCCGCCCTCCCAACTTTGCCCTGCCTTCTGATCCATTAATGTATATATTCAATGTATCATGATTTAACTGTTGCTTGTGAGCCAGCCAGCGTTCTGTATAAAATTGGCAGTTCTGCAAATGTTATAAAGGAAGAAATAAAACTATCGATTGAAAGGAAGTTGCTTAATTGGGAATATGATAACACTCCATCTAAGGACGCAGCAGGCACCCCCAGGAAGGTCAAATAAGTCAAAATGGCAGCCATAACTCACGTGATCAAAGCTCAGTGTGACTTTTTTACGTGTCGCATACCATATCAGAACCAGTTTGTTCCTTCTCCTTCTTTAAAGTTACAACTGCGCTGAAAAAAATCGGACTTATGACCGTTTTCACACTTACGTCCATTGCAGTAACCCCCCCCAATGGTCATGTGAGAACATATCCAACATACTTTCCTCCTCCTTTTCCCTCGACAACAACCCTGTGAGGTAATGGGGATGAGAGAGAGCGACTGGCCCAAAGTCACCCAGCTTTGTGGCTAAGGAGGCACTAGAACTCCCCTGTCACCCAGCTTTCTATCCTGCCTCCTTAGCCACTGGACCAAAGTGTCTCGATAATTAAATTATCGAAGGGAAAGGAGGTGGGAAGAAAGAAGGAGAGAAGAAAGAGAAGGAACTGGGGGAGGAAGGAGGGAGGGAAGAGGAGAGGGTTGTAAAGAGGGAAAGAGGGAGGGAAAGAAAGAGAGAAGGAGAGTTGAAAGGAAGGAAGGAGGGAGGAAAGGAGGGAGAGTAAGAGAAAAGGAAGGAGGAGGGAAAGAGGAAGGGAAGGTATGTGAGAAGGAGGGGGGATCGAGGGAGGGAAAGGAGGGGGAAGAAAAGGAGGAAAGGAGAAAAGAAAGGAGGGAAGGCAGGGGAGAAGGAAGTAAGGGGGGGAGGGAAGAAAAGGGTATGGAAAAGAAGAAATGAGGGAAGAGAAGAGGGGGGGAAGGAATAAGATACCTAACCTTTGATGTTTATAATGATCTGATAGTATGGGAATATCTCGAAATGTAGTTGTATTGTTTTTTACAAGTTATGGATGTTGTATTTTCTTTTTACCAATAAAATCTTTTTTTAAAAAATTAAAAAAAAAGAAACAAAAAAGATAATTAAATTAGTTTAATTAAATGAGTTCCGTCTGTTAAAAGGGAAAAAAAACACGCAGAATTGATGCAACCTGCAAAACCGACCCAATTTAACCCAATCTCCGCCATCTGAGCCCCCACCTCCCATTCCTGCACCACCGCTTGCAAAAACACGGGGAAAAGGCGGGAAAGCCTCGCCCGGAGACGTCGGGGGGGGGGGGAAACTCCTTTTTTGCAGCAACCGTCGGGTCGGGAAAGGCGCCTGCATTTGCAACTCCAGCCGCGCTAGCAGGCGCAAACCTATAAAACCTTCCTGCCCCTCGCAATTCCGCACAGCGCGCGACTTCAATTGAAAAACAAAGCAACAAAACCCGACGTGCAATATCAATGGCGAGGATGCAACGGGATGCAACGGTGCAATGGGACGCAAGGCTGCAATGGAATGCAAGAGGAATGCAACGGGATGCAACGGCGCAACGCGGCGCAAGGATGCAATGGGAGGCAGGGAGGCAATTTGATGCCAGGATGCAATTTGATGCCAGGATGCCCTCGCCCCCGCGCGATCCCGCCTGCAGGGACCGGAGCCCGGCTAATCCCCGGGCGCGCTCCCTCCTGCTCGAGCCCCGCACTTGGCAACTTTGTTTGCTGCGAAGGGAGCTGGGCTCTCGCTCCGCCCTTTCCCCGGGCGGGCTTGGCAGGCGTTACCCGGCCGGGATCCTCCGCCAGAGCAGCGTCGTCGAGGCGCGCAAGTCCAGCCGCAGCCGCCGCTTCAGCTTTAGCAGCAGCAGCAGCAGCCGTCTCTCCTCGCTCGCTCGGCGGCAGCTTCTGTTGGACGGCCGTCCGGTGACAAGAGCAGCAGCAGCGCCGTCCGCCATGTCGAGCTTCTCCCGCGAGTGCCGGCTGCGCTTGACCCGCGGGGCGCCGCGGAGCTTCGAGTGCGTGTCGCTGGGGATGCCCCCGCAGGCGCTGCTGGACCAGCTGGTGGGCGACCTGCAGAGCCACCTGGACGAGATGGAGCGGCTGCGGGTGGGCTTGCTCGACGCCTACCCGCGCCTCTCGGGCTGGCAGGGCGGCAGCAGCGGCGGCGGCGGAGGAGGCGGCGGCGGAGGGATGATGACCCGTCGGAGCGGCTCGAGCAGCGGCTTACCCCGCCTGGAGCAGAGCGACGACGGGCGCACCTACTACTTCGGCGTGGAGGTGGGCGACTTCTGCCCCGACGAGCTGGCGGTGAAGGTGGACGGCCCCAAGCTGACGGTCTGCGGCCGGCGGGACCAGCGCAGCGAGGCTTCCGACGGCTGCATCTGCCACGAGGTCCGCGAGGTCCGCCGGGAGCTGCTCCTGCCCGACGACGCCGACCTGGAGGCGCTGACCTGCTGCTTGGCCCCCGACGCCGGACGGCTCCGCATCGAGGCGCCCCGCCTGGGCTCCAGCCCCGCCTGGGAGCGCACCGTCCCCATCCCCATCTGCCGCAACGACGGCGCGGGCGGCAGCATGCAAGGGGGCGGCAGGAGCCCCTCGCCCGGCAGCCCCGAGAAAGCCTGCATGTGAACGGCCGCCCCGACGGGCTCCCAGTTTCGTTCGTTTCCATTGTTCGACGGGGGTGGGTGGGTTTCGTTGTAAGGAGGAAAAAAGGGGGGCGTTCGAGGAGGGGGACTCACTCGGCGCGGCTGCAGGGGGGGAGAAGGCGGCGAGGGGGGAATTGTCTTCCCGACGTGGCGAGCGACCGGTTGGAAAAGTTTCGTTGAGTTTCTTTGAATAAAGTTTGAGTTTTTGTGCATCCAAATTCCGTGTGGTTTAATTTCTCCATCGAATACAGAAAAGAGGAAGAAGGGACCTTACAGGTCATCTAGTCCACCCCTCCGCTCAAGCAGGAGACTCTACCAGGGGTGTCCCAACTTGATTTCAATCCCCAGAAATCCCAAACCAGCCGTGGTGCATTTAGCTTTTTAGGCAGCTTTATAGAATTAACAGTTGGAAGGGACCTCGTAGGTCATCTAGCCCAACCCCTCTCCCAAGCAGGAGGATCTATACCAAGTGTGTCCACTTGCGGGGCACCTATGAATAATTCCCCAGCCAGCCATGTTGCATTGTCTTTTGAGGCAGCTTTAGAGAATAACTAGGAAGGGACCTGGTCATCTAGTCCACCCCTCCACTCAAGCAGGCAAGGCTTTGCCAGAGGGATCCCACCATGAGAACTTAAGGACTTCAATTCCCAGAAGCCCCCAGCTAACCCTGCTGCATTGGCTTTTCAGGCAGCTTTACAGAACAAGAGTTGGAAGGGATCCGATAGGTCATCTAGTCCAACACCCCCCTCCCTTCAAGGAGATCCTGCACCTATTTTGACAGATGGCAGTCCAGTCTCTCCTTGAAAGCCTCCAGGGATGAAGCTCCCACAACTTCCGAAGGGAAATTCTGTTCCATGGATTGATTGCTCTCACTGTTAGGAAAGTCCTCCTTATTTCCAGGTTGAATCTCTCCTTGTTTAGTTTCCATCCATTGTTCCTTGTCTGGTGATTTGGGAAATAACTTGAGCCCACCCCCCTCTGTGGCAGCCCCTCAAATATTGGAAGGCTGCTATCATGTCTCCCCTGGTTCTTCTCTTCACTAAACTAGACGTACCCAGTTCCTGCAACCGTTCATCCCATGTTTTAGCCTCCAGTCCCCTAATCATCTTGGTTGCTCTTCTCTGCCCTCTTTCTGGAGTCTCAATATCCTTTACAGATGAACAAGAGTTGGAAGGGAACTTGTAGGTCATCTATTCCAACCCCCCAGCCAAGCAGGAGACCCTGAACCATTTCTGACTGATGGCAGCCCAGTCTCTTCTTGAAAGGCTGCAATGATGAAGCTCCCACAACTTCCGAAGGGAACTTCTGTTCCATGGGTTGATTGCTCTCCCTGTCAGAAAATTTCTCCTTATTCCCAGGTTGAACCTCTCCTTGGTCAGTTTCCATCCATTATTCCTTGCTTGGCCTTTGGGTGCTTTGGAAAATAGCCTGACCCCCCTCCTCTCTGTGGCAGCCCCTCAAATATTGGAAGATGCTCTCCTGGTCCTTCTCTTCACTAGACCAGCCAGGCCCAGTTACTGCAACCATTTCGTTGTAGGCCGCCCGGAACCCTCTGGGATTGGGCGGCCTATAAATTTAATAAATGAAATGAAATTATCCTCCAGTCTCCTAATCATCTTGGTTGCTCTTCTCTACACTTTTTCTAGTGGCAATTGAGCGTGCAAGAGACGCTTTTAAAAGATGGTCTGAAGGTGCCTTTCCTAGGGGGGGTTGGGATCTCCGTGACCCGTCAAAACCGCGGTAGACAAAAGCGCGCTCAACGAAAGCGCATACGTGACGTCATCAGCAGCGCGACAAAAAAATAATAAATTAAATTGAAATTAAAATAAAATTAAAGCAAGCCGATTCACATAAAGGTAAGGGTTAGGGTTAGGGTTAGGTTAAGGGTTAGGTTTAGGGTTACGTTAAGCGTTAGGGTTAGGTTAAGGGTTAGGTTTAGAGTTAGGTTTAGGGTTAGGTTTGGGGGGGTTAGGGTAAGGTTTTCGCTTTAATTTTAAATTTACCGCTCACAGCGTGATGTTTTCGTCGCGCTGTGATGACATCACGTACGCGCTTTCGTCGAGCGCGCTTTTGTCTACCGCGCTTTTGTGGTGGAACCGGGATCTCGAGGGTGTTAGCTAGGATTTGACTTGGATAAAGAGCAGCAAATGTTCCCTAAACCCTCCATCCTTTTGTTTTCTAAAGATAGCCAGAAAGAGCGGAGATAAAAAGTTTGCAAAGCATGGATGGAGGTTGCTGGTTGCAGAGCTGGCTTTTCGGTCTCACGCCATGCTGGAAAGCATCCAAACCAGAGGTCTTCAAACTTGGCCACTTGAAGGCTGGTGGACTTCAACTCCCAGAATTCCCCAGCCAGCATAATTTACTCTCTTGTAATCCCTTCCTCTGCAATCTCTCCTCTTAGATAGGAGATCCCCAAACTTAGGAACTTTAAGACTTGTGGATTTCAACTCCCAGAATTCCCCAGCCAGCATAATTTACTTTCTTATAATCCCTTCCTCTGCAATCTCTCCACTTAGATCGGAGATCCCCAAACTTAGGAACTTGAAGGCTGGTGGACTTCAACTCCCAGAATTCCCCAGCCAGCATAATTTACTCTCTTGCAATCCCTTCCTCTGCAATCTCTCCACTTAGATCGGAGATCCCCAAACTTAGGAACTTTAAGACTTGTGGACTTCAACTCCCAGAATTCCCCAGCCAGCATAATTTACTCTCTTGCAATCCCTTCCTCTGCAATCTCTCCACTTAGATCGGAGATCCCCAAACTTAGGAACTTGAAGGCTGGTGGACTTCAACTCCCAGAATTCCCCAGCCAGCATAATTTACTCTCTTGCAATCCCTTCCTCTGCAATCTCTCCACTTAGATCGGAGGTCTTCAAATTTAGCAACTTTTAAGACTCGTGGACTTAAACTTCATAGCTGGCTGGAGAATTCTGGGAGTTGAAGTCCACAAGTCTTCAAGTTTGGGGGTCTCTGATCCAAACAGTTGCAAGAAAGCCCCCCCCCCTGCTCTCTCCCCCCTCAATTAGTCCAGCTGCCACCAAACCCTCCTTTGACCCCAGGTTCCTGAGCTTAACAAGTGGGAACACCACAACCTCAAATATCATTTTGCAGATTAAAAAAAAAAAAAAAGCAAAAATCAGCTCCTGTCAATTCCTGGCTTTTATATTCACTCCTGCAAAAAACCTCAACTCGGTGCAGCCAGTTTTCTTCCTTGCAACGATTCATTTAGTGACGGTTCCAAAGTGACAATGGTAGTGGAGAGAGAGAGAAAAAGGAGTGGGGTTTACAACTGGTCTTGACCCTTTTTAATAACCGTGGTGCGATTTAATGCCGCAATGATGGGATGAAAATTCAAGCAACTTGGCCCCCAGGATGAATCGAGCCACGTTCGCAACCTCCCTGGGTCATGTGAACTCGCTGGCTTCTGACCTTGCCAATGAGGGAAGCCAGGTTCACTTTATGACTGCATGGCTCGCTTAATGACTGCACCTAGTAACCACCGTAATTTGCTTAAATGACCATGGCAAGTCATAAAATTGGGTGCAACTCACTTAAAAACGGCCTTGCTCAACAGAAAATTCAGCTCTCAATGCGGGTCATAAGTCAAGGACTACCTTTAGCCATGCAGGAAGGTCTCCCCCTCCCACACACACATTTGAGATCCTTGCAAGAGATTCCAGCTACGAGGGAGCAGAATAGATCTCATCTCCCGGGGTGGGCTTTCGAAAGGCTTGGACTACACAACCTATCAACCTGGGACTCTCCAAGGCCTGTGCTGGGGAGCTGGCGATGGGACGCAGCTCCTGAAGCTCGCGTGAGAAGGTGAGACCCTCGGAAGGAGGGGGAGGTCAAACTGCAGCACCCCACCCCCCAAAAGCCAAGGAACAGCTTGACTGAAGAGCAGAATCAAGAATAACAGAGTTATTCCTGGGACCTCAGAGGTCTTCTAGTCCAACCCCCTGCTCAAGCAAGAGACCCTACACCCTCTCTGTGGGCATACACGCTGTCACCAACTGGTCTTTGCGGGCGCCGGAAAACAGCCTGAAAACGGCCCAACGAATCACCAAAAAACAGGCTGTTTGGGGGGTGTTTTCAGGCAGTTTTTGGGCTGAAACCATCCTGAAAAACAGCCAAAAAACAGGCATGCGTGCACTGGCGTGTGCTGGCAACCTGAAAACCAGCTGGCCAGGATGTGCAAGCACAACGGCCAGCTGGTCTTTGGATTTCTGGCACTGCGGCACGCATGTTCCGGTTTTGGCACTCAGAGCCGAAAAGTTTTGCCATCACTGTCCTTTCCAATTTCAGACAGGTGTCTGTCCAATCTCTTCTTAAAAGCCTCCGGTTACGAAGCCCCCACAACCTCTGGTAGCAAGCAGTTCTGTTGGTTAATTAACAAAATAAGAGTTGGAAGGCCCGGCCGTAACGTATTTGTGGATTGATGCGCACCAGGCCAGCGAGCAGCGTGTGAACCGGACGGATCACATTCATGGGAGGGAAAAAACAGACACACACAATTCTCAAAGCAAGAAAAGGCACATCAAGGTGCAGTGTTGCCAAAGGCTTTTGTTTGGGGGGGGGGAGGGAGGGAGAAAGGTGATGAGGACACATGGGGAGGGGGGGCTCGCCTGATTTTACAGCCAGCGAATCCTCTAGCCCAGAGGGTCTCCCAAACGTGGCTGCTTTGAAGACTTGTGGACTTCAACTCCCAGAATTCTGCCTGGCTGGGGAATTCTGGGAGTTGAAGTCCATGATTCTTAAAGTGGCCAAATTTGGGGGAACTTCCCCCCACCTCCCCAATTCGCTCTAGACTGCAGGGACCCTCTGCTTTCTCGGAGTGTCATTCGAAGCAGCAAAGAAATACATTACTGTAACGCACTCTACATGGGGCTGCCCTTGAAGAGTGTTCGAAGACTTCAGTTAGTCTAGAACGCAGCCGCGCGAGCGATTGTAGGTGCACCCAGGTACACCCACGTCACACCTATCCTCCGCGAGCTGCACTGGCTACCCATTAGTCTCTGGACCCGCTTCAAGGTGCTGGTCGTTACTTATAAAGCCCTACATGGCATCGGACCTGGGTACCTGAGAGACCGCCTCCTGCCGATCACCTCCCAAAGACCGATTAGATCTCACAGGCTAGGTCTCCTCCAGATTCCATCCGCCAGCCAATGTCGATCCCCCGGGGGACAGCCTTCTCTGTTGCAGCTCCAGCCCTTTGGAACGACCTCCCCGTGGAGATCTGGACCCTTACTACCCTCCCGGCCTTCCGCAAAGCCACCAAGTCCTGGCTGCTCCAGCAGGCCGGGGGGCTTGTGAAACATCCAGCCCCACGGAAATTGTGAATGTTGTGTATTTTAAAGTGTTGTTTTGTTTATTTATCCCCTTCCCTTGTTTATTGTAAGCTGCCCGGAGTCCTTCGGGAGTGGGCGGCATACAAAACCAATAAACTCAAACTCAAACTCACACATTGGATTTTGGGTGGGTGGGCTGTGGGGAGTGGGGGAGGCAGATCACTCGTGTCCCAACATCACCGTGGCTATCAACATCCTTCTTCCTGCATCCTACCAGCGATTCGCATCTGGTCTGGCCACACCCCTGCGCTGGGACGCAGAAAATTTGGTTGGGTTCTTCTATCAACCCCACAGGCCCTCTGCTCTCTCCCAGTCACTTGGCCAACGCTCCCATAATCCCCAGCCAGCTCCTTGGGGAAAGTGACCCAGAGACTTGTGTACGGGTGTGCGATTCAGGATAACGGAGTTGGAGAGACGAGGGCGTAGACGGACGTCGGAGGTGAGCCGCTTGGAGGTTGGCCACACCCCCGCCAATAATTTGGGGTCTTGTTCAGTCCAGATCCCCACCGCAGCCACCAGATGGTTTCCGTTTGTGACCCCGGAGTGATGCTCAGGAGCAGCTGTCCTTCTGCAGGTCGAGGAGGAGCTGGTAGAGCTTCCTTGTCACGGCCACCTGAGATGTGGAAGCAATCCAAGGTTAAGTGGCTGCTGCTGGGTGAGGAGGAGAAAGCAAGGGATTGCTAGATTGGCTGGGAAACTGTCACAGAAGGTAGAGAATGAAGATCACCGGACTCCAGCAGCAAGCAATAGCAATAGCAGTTAGACTTATATACCGCTTCATAGGGCTTTCAGCCCTCTCTAAGCGGTTTACAGAGTCAGCATATCGCCCCCAACAACAATCCGGGTCCTCATTTTACCCACCTCGGAAGGATGGAAGGCTGAGTCAACCCTGAGCCGGTGAGATTTGAACCGCCGAACTGCAGCTAACAGTCAGCTGAAGTGGCCTGCAGTACTGCACTCTAATAGTGTTGAAGCAGCCATAGTTTGCCCCAATGTCATTCCCTTTGGAGCCGTGGGTCCCAGATTTTGAACTACCGTATTTTTCGGAGTATAAGATGCACCAAGATTTTGAAGAGGGCCAATTTTCTGCAAAAAACAGGGCATGCATACGCTCTGGGAGGCTTGTAGAATGTTCCTGGGGGCTCCTATGGGGCAAAAATGAGCAACAAATGGTCCATTTTTCACTCGTTTTTGCCCTCCCCAGCCCCCAGGAGCACTTTGCAGGCCTCCCAAACCCTCTGCACATCCATTTTTGTGAAGGTTTCGGGAGGCCAAAAATGCTGTATTCAGTGTATAAGATGCACCCAGATTTTCACCCTATTTTTTTGGGGGGAAAGGTGCGTCTTATACTCCGAAAAATATGGTAAGTTAGCCCATCTGAGCCTTCTAAGATAAGATAACCTTTATTGTCATTTTTTACTGGGGGCACACAGGCACACATTAAAAATGAAATTGTGTTACATATAGCAATAGCACTTACAACTTATATACCGCTTCCCAGTGCTTTCCAGCCCTCTCTAAGTGGCTTACAGAGTCAGCCTCTTGCCCCCAATAATCTGGGTCCTCATTTTACTGACCTCAAAAAGATGGAAGGCTGAGTCAACCTTGAGCTGGTTGGCATCGAACCGCTTGCAGTGAGCAGAGTCAGCCTGCAATACTGCACTCTAATCATTGCGCCACCACGCCCCTTCCTTCCTTCCTTCCTTCCTTCCTTCCCACCCTCCCTCCCTCCTTCCCACTTAGCAACAGCATTTAGAATTGTATACCGCTTCAGGACTTCTACAGCCCTCTCTAAGCCATTTAGAGTCAGCCTATTGCCCCCAACAATCTGTGTGTGTGTGTGTGTGTGTGTGTGTGTGTGTGTGTGTGTGCATACTTATAAATACATATAAATGTTAATCACCGTCCATCTTGAATATTTAGTGGAAAGAAGAGACTTTAGGAGTTCACAAGGTTGATGCTGTATGGAACAAAACTGTGACCGAATCTGGATGTTGTGCTTTGGATACCCTGAAGCCCCCTCCCTGAAGGTAAGAAGGAGAACGGGTTGTGAAGAGGACGAGTAGCATCCCAGACAATCCCGGGGACCCTGCTGAAGCATCGCTTATGTGCCGTGTCCTTGACGGTAGGGGAGTGAACTGCCAATGATCTTTTCTGCTGTCCTCACCACTCTATGCACTGCCTTCCTGTCTGAAGCAGTGATGCTTCCAAACCAGAGAGTAATGCCGTATGGCAGGATGCTCTCGGTTATAGAAAGTGGTAAGGACAGTGAGAGGAAGATGTACTTTTCTCACGTGACACAGAAAATGCAAGTACTGTTGTGCCCACTTCACCAGGGTCTTGCAAATGTTGAGTGACCAAGCCAGCCTACTCATTAGCTGCACACCCTATGCTCACAAGTCCAACCTCAGGGGCATTTCTTTCTCTCTAAGGTGGCCTTTCTGAGGAAAATGAGATTTAAAAAGATGGGGCTGAAACCCTCCCCCCCCACCTGTACCTGGTAGGCCTCCGCATCCTGCAGCCTCTTATGGACAGGGTTGAGTTTATCCAAGGACATCTGAGCGTGCACCTTGATCTCCAACAGGGTGGGCAGGGGCCGGCAAATCTTTGGGGTGAGAAAAGCAGAAAGAGAAAGGGGAACATAAATGGTTCGAATCGGCGGCAGCCCCTCTTGATCCTGAACAGCCGCAATGTAAGTCCCTGACTTACAACCATTCGTTTAGTGACGGTTCAAAGATACAGGTTGTCCTTGAGTTATGACCACAGTTGAGCCCAAAGTTTATGTTGCTAAGTGAAAACATTTGTTAATTCAGTTTGGCTCCTTACAACTTTTCTTGCCAAAGCTGTTATATGAATCATTGCATTTGTTAAGTTAGTAACAGGGGGTTGGACTAGAAGACCTCCAAGGTCCCTTCCAACTCTGTTATTCTATTCTATTCTATTCTATATTCCAATATTTATTCTAATCCATTCTTTATTCTATTCTATTTTATTCTTTATTCTATTTTATTCTTTATTCTAATTCTATTCTAAATTTTATTCTACATTCCAATATCTATTCTGTTCTATTCTGTTCTAAATTTTATTCTATATTCCAATATCTATTCTATTCTATTCTATATTCCAATATTTATTCTATTCCATTCTTTATTCTATTCTATTTTATTCTTTATTCTAATTCTATTCTAAATTTTATTCTATATTCCAATATCTATTCTATTCAATTCTGATTGATTGAGGTTGTGTCTCTCTCCTCTTTCGGGATGAGATTCCATTACACCCGGAGATGCCATGCTACAAGACAGCCTGATTCCCAGGCTGCCAGAAGGAGTTTAACCCCCTTACCTGTCCATCTTTAAAATAGACGAGGTGGAGGACTTCCACTGCAGAAGGAATCACCTTCCCGGCTTTCTCGGTCCCTCCTAGAGACCAACACTCCACCTCCTGGCCAGCCTCAGGAGCCGGCTCTTCCTCCAGGGCCATGAGGTCCATGCATGGGAAGCCTGCAGAGAACCAGGAGAGGCGAGGTTGGAAGGAACACCTGGCTTAGGACAGATGGGTAGATGCTTGTGACGGACAGCACCTGTCTCATCCAGCAGATTCTCCTCCTAGCCAGCCAACTGTCCAAGAAAGGCGACGAGTCTCTGATGACCCAGGACAAGGCATGAAGGTCACACAGCCAGCTGAGAGGTCAAACTCCCTTTTAATGCTCCAAATCAGGTAGGAGATGGTAGGACAGGAGAATAGGGTAGGAGAGAGTAGGGTAGGATGGTAGGATAGCAGGGATGAAATCCTCCTCGTTCGGCCGATTGCCATTGGTTCTCGGAATGGGAAGGGACGATTGTCATTGGTTCTCGGAATGGGAAGGGATGATTGCCATTGGTTCTCGGAGTGGGAAGGGACGATTGTCATTGGTTCTCGGAATGGGAAGGGACGATTGTCATTGGTTCTTGGAATGGGAAGGGACGATTGCCATTGGTTCTTGGAATGGGAAGGGACGATTGCCATTGGTTCTCGGAATGGGAAGGGACGATTGTCATTGGTTCTCGGAATGGGAAGGGACGATTGTCATTGGTTCTTGGAATGGGAAGGGACGATTGCCATTGGTTCTCGGAATGGGAAGGGACGATTGTCATTGGTTCTCGGAATGGGAAGGGACGATTGTCATTGGTTCTCGGAATGGGAAGGGACGATTGCCATTGGTTCTCGGAATGGGAAGGGACGATTGTCATTGGTTCTCGGAATGGGAAGGGACGATTGCCATTGGTTCTCGGAATGGGAAGGGACGATTGTCATTGGTTCTCGGAATGGGAAGGGACGATTGTCATTGGTTCTCGGAATGGGAAGGGACGATTGTCATTGGTTCTCGGAATGGGAAGGGACGATTGTCATTGGTTCTCGGAATGGGAAGGGACGATTGCCATTGGTTCTCGGAATGGGAAGGGACGATTGCCATTGGTTCTCGGAATGGGAAGGGACGATTGCCATTGGTTCTCGGAATGGGAAGGGACGATTGCCATTGGTTCTCGGAATGGGAAGGGACGATTGCCATTGGTTCTCGGAATGGGAAGGGACGATTGCCATTGGTTCTCGGAATGGGAAGGGACGATTGTCATTGGTTCTTGGAATGGGAAGGGACGATTGCCATTGGTTCTCGGAATGGGAAGGGACGATTGCCATTGGTTCTCGGAATGGGAAGGGACGATTGCCATTGGTTCTCGGAATGGGAAGGGACGATTGCCATTGGTTCTCGGAATGGGAAGGGACGATTGCCATTGGTTCTCAGAACCGGTAGTAAAAAAAAGCTTCCGACAATCGCACGGATCAGCTGTGAGCTGGGTGATCATTGGAAGCTCTTTTTCTCGCTTTTTAAAGCATTTTTTTCCCTGCCTGTTCGTCCAAACCGGCAAGAAAAAAATGCTTTAAAAAGTTTTTTTTTAAAAAAAGGGTTCCATGACTATCAGCTGTGCAATGTGAAGGTGGGAACCTCCCCCCCCCCCCTCCACTTTTTAAAGATTTTTTTTTTACTACCTATTTCCACCCAAACTGGTATTTTAAAAATGCTTTTAAAAAGGGGAAGGGGGAGAGAAGGTTCCCACAATCGCACGGCACAACTGAAGCTTTTTTTTTTAACTTCTCAAAGCATTTTTTTTTATTACCGGTTTGGGCGAATCGGTAGTAAATAAAATGCTTCAATTTTTTTTAAAACAGTTGGCCACGCCCACCCAGTCACATGACCCACCCACCCCCACCAAGCCACCCCCAGAGAACCAGTGGCAAAAAAAAATTGCATTTCACCACTATAGGATAGGGATAGGGTAGGATGGTATGGAATAGGAGGATGGGATAGGCTATGGTAGGGGAGGGTATGATCGGAGGTTGGGATAAGCTAGGAAAGGATGGGATGGGGAACGATAGGATAGGAGAATAGGATAGTAGAAATACACCGAAGGGAGGAGCAGAGGGAAAGAAGAGGGAGGGGTAGAGAGGGTGGGAGAGAGGATCGGAAGGAGAGATGGAAGGGAGGGAGTGTATTGGGAGAAAGGAGTGATAGAGGGGGGAGGGGAAGTAGGAGAGGGGAATGTTGGAGGGGAGAAAGGAAAGTTGGAGGGGGGTGAAAGAAAGGGTGTATGGAGGGTTGAAGTGGTATATTGGTTTTGTATTTTGTGGAGTATTTTTGACAAGGATGGCTGTGTTTATTGCTCAATGTTATATGGCCCCAGTCATGCACAGTATATATGTGACTGTATGAAATGAAAATGAAAAATGAAAATAAAACATATTTGAAATGGAGAATAGGGTAGGGTAGGGTTATAGGTGAGAGAATAGGTTAGGATAGTATAGAATAGGAGGTTAGGATAGGTTATGGTAGGGCAGAGTAGGGTATGATAGGATAAGATAGGATAGGAGAATAGAGTAGGGTAATAGGATACGGTAGTATAGTATAGTATAGTATAGAATAGGAGGATAGGATAGGATAGCAATAGCAATAGCAGTTAGACTTATATACCGCTTCATAGGGCTTTCAGCCCTCTCTAAGCAGTTTACAGAGTCAGCATATTGCCCCCAACAACAATCCGGGTCCTCATTTTACCCACCTCAGAAGGATGGAAGGCTGAGTCAACCCTGAGCCGGTGAGATTTGAACAGCCGAACTGCAGAACTGTAGCCTGCAGTGCTGCATTTAACCACTGCGCCACCTCGGCTCTTAAGGATAAGATAGGATGGGATGGGACGGGACAGGATAGGACAGCTGGCTGGGGAATTCTGGGAGTTGAAGCCCACCCAATCTTAAAACTGCCAAGGTTGGACACCCCATTGGGGGTGCTCAGTGGGTTTAGCTCCTCCAGGTAGTCCCACCACCTCAATATCACAACTCTTCTTCCCCTCAAGCACTCGACATCTCTGCTAAGGAAATCCCCGCCTTTCCAAGACCCCAGGAGGTCAGGTAGGCCAAGAGACTCTGAGACCGGTTGGCTACTTAGGTGAGGTTGAAGGTGACCGGCTGCCTCACCTGCTTCATCCCACAGTCTGTAGACCACTTTCTTTCCAGGCAAGGTGGTCTTCTCTGGGTCTTCGGTCACTTTCAGCCTTGGAGACCCGTTGACTTCAACCAGCTAAAGACGGAGCCAAAGGCAACAGGTTAAGAGGCTGAACCTCGTTCGGGGCCACCTGCTCCCAGGTATGTAGGACATTGCCCTACAGGTGGGAGGGCTGGCACATACATTTAATCAATAAATGCAATTGGAAGTCCTTGAGTTCGATTGGTTCCCTGCAGACGTTTCGTTACCCAACTAGATGCCAGCACTGAGGATGTTACCTAGCTAGGAAATGAAACGTCTGCAAGAAAACCGCCAAGCTCGGAGAGCACCAAGGAGTCCATTGGCCTCCTCCTCCTCCCTGCACACCCTACTCCCTTCTAGCACTGATTCAATTACCTAGTTGGGTTATGAAACGTCTTCAAGAAAACCACCAAGCTCAGAGAGCACCAAGGAGTCCATTGGCCTCCTCCTCCTCCTCCCTGCACACCCTACTCCCTTCTAGCACTGATTCAATTACCTAGTTGGGTTATGAAACGTCTTCAAGAAAACCACCAAGCTCAGAGAGCACCAAGGAGTCCATTGGCCTCCTCCTCCTCCTCCCTGCACACCCCACTCCCTTCTAGCACTGATTCAATTACCTAGTTGGGTTATGAAACGTCTTCAAGAAAGCCACCAATCTCAGAGAGCACCAAGGAGTCCATTGGCCTCCTCCTCCTCCTCCATGAACACCCCACTCCCTTCTAGCACTGATTCAATTACCTAGTTGGGTTATGAAACGTCTTCAAGAAACCCACCAAGCTCAGAGAGCACCAAGGAGTCCATTGGCCTCCTCCTCCTCCTCCATGAACACCCCACTCCCTTCTAGCACTGATTCAATTACCTAGATGGGTTATGAAATGTCTTCAAGAAAACCACCAAGCTCAGAGAGCACCAAGGACCCTACAGTCCTCCTCCTCCTCCTCTCCACAAACCCCTCTCCCTTCTAGCACTGATGATGATCCCTAGTTGGGTAATTTACTACATAAATTCCTCCTCCCTTTCAACTCCTCCTCCTCCTCCTCCTCCATAAACCCCGTACTAACCTGGGGTCTCCAGGCATATTTGCAGAGCCCCGTCTTCAGAGCCTTGCCAAAGAATTCAAAGTGGGGCCCCTGTCTGACCTCTGCAGGGATGATGTTCCACAGGGAGGGGGCCAACACCAAGAAGGCCCTTTTCCCTGGTCACCCCAGCTCAGTGATGGAAAACCTTTTTGGCACCATGTGCCCAAACTGGAATGCGTGTGCCGGAGCACCGGAAACCTGAAGACTGGCTGGCGTGTGCATGCACATGTGGGAAATCCGAAGACCAGCTGGCCGGCGCATGAATGCGCCGGCCAGCTAGTCTTCGGATTTCCCACATGTGCATGCACACGCCAGCCAGTTGTTCTTCGTGTTTCCTGCACGCGCATGCACAGGCCAGCCAGCGGGTCTTCGGGTTTCCCGGGAGCGCCAGAAGCGAGGGGGCCCATGGGGGGAGGTTTGGGAATTCTGGGAGTTGAAGAGCCACAAGTCCTAAAGAGGCCATTGTTCCCCACCTCTGCTCTAGAGGGTTGAGCCGTCTCCCCTGCCCCACGGCAGGGATCCTGGCCTGCAATGGCAGCCCTAGAGAAGCAATCTGGCTTTTGCCTCCCCCGAAGAGCACCTCCTCTTTCACCCCAGGCCAAAAGGCTGTTCCCGTGGGGCAGAGTTTCAAAGTTCAAAGTTTAATAGCATTTGTATGCCCCCCAATCCCGTAGGACTCCGGGCAGCTAACAATACAAATAAATCAAAAGGAATAGAAAAAAGAAGAGATAGATTTAAAAACACACTATGCACTCCGTTCCAAGTGGGGCTGGACCATATTTTGGGGTCGAGCCCCAGGCCTGCCGGAACAGCCAGGTTTTAGTGGCCTTACGGAAGGCAGGGAGAGAGTGGGAAGGGTCCGGAGGGGTTGGTTACCTTGTAGACGCAGCCCAAGGTAGTCTGAAGGGGACAGGTCACCAGGTGTGTCCCCACGCCAATCATATCGATTTCATTTCCCTGCAGGGAGCACAGCAAAACCAAGAGAGGAACTCCTGAGCCCAGGTTTACGGGTGGATGACACACAGACAAAACCTCACAACGTCACACAAATCAAGAGCGGGCTTTTGAACCTCAAATTCAGATCAACCTGTTGTGGCCCACCAGTGGCCAACGGAGCTGGCAGCAGATTCGGAGAGTGAGGAGGCTGGGGAGGGACATGGGCCAGTCCTGGAGTCTGGGGAAGGCTCTGAGGAGGGCTCTGTGTCGGAGGCAGAGAGGGGGCCAGGGCTGTCCGACAGTTATCAGCTGCCTTCGGAGTCGGAGATCGGTGAGGCAGAAGAACAGCTGGAGCCTGTTCCCAGTGTGCTCATGCGCAGAGCTGCCAGATGAAGGGAACAGCTAAAGAACAGGGGTCGACTTGGGAGTAAGGCCACAGGGGGACGGTGAATGGCCCCTCCCAGATGACATAAAAGAGGAGCGAAAGGGGAGTGGAGTTTGCAGGAGACAATTAGTTCGCCTCATTGATTCGTGATTCTCCGAGACTCCTGGCCAAGTTTTGCAGATATCATCCTGGCAGCTCTCCAAGCCAGATGAGGTCTGTGACTGTAAATCCTCCCTTGAAAGACTTTGCTGGATGGGAATGAGCAGAATTCAGAGACAATTAATAAAAGGGGGTTTTGTCGGGACCAGGAGTTTGCTTCAGGGTCCCAGGAAGCCTCAGTCAGAACACAACCCTCTATTTATTAGATGAGTAGCTTTCATCGTTCTCACCTCATATAGTCCTCAACTTACAACCATTTGTTTAGTAATTATTCAAAGTTACAACAGCACTGGAAAAAAATCTTACAACTTTTTTTCCACACTGCTGTTGGCAGCATCCCTCATTTCACCCACCTCGGAAGGATGGAAGGCTGAGTCAACCCTGAGCCGGTGAGATTTGAACCGCCGAACTGCAGTCAGCTGAAGTAGCCTGCAATGCTGCATTTAACCACTGCGCCACCTCGGCACTTCCCCCTGTGTTCTAGCATGTGACTTTTAATCTTTATATTGCTAATATTTTTTTCTCGTTTACTTATTTCATCAATTTTTATACAGCATTTCCCCCCACCCCACCCCATGCCAAGCGGCATCGGTGTATCCTCACCTCTCGAGACAATTCTTCCAAGCTCTGTTCGCTGACATCGTTGCTCACTGTGATGGGGATCGTCTCGAACCAAGGAACCTGGAAACTAGAAGGCAACAGTAAAAATATTGGGTTTCTGCCATCCAGGAGACGAGCACAAGAGACGAGCTGAAGGACAGAGAATGGAAGTAGTGATCTTCCTCCCATATTTGGGCATACCGGGGGTTGTGAAAATCTAATGTATGTATGTATGTATGTATGTATGTATGTATGTATGTATGTATATGATAAAGGAGGAGAACCTTGTGGCTTAGTGGTTAACACATCTGCCTAATATGTAATACAGCCCAGGTTCGAATCCCAGTAAGGGTATGGCTAGCTGATGAGAGCTAAGTAGCTTGAAATAGATCTATACTAGTCTCCCTTTATTTATTTATTCATCAGCACAAATACAACACAAATGTAACAAAGGCAACAGTAAAAAATATTGGGTTTCTGTCTGGATGGTCTCTTGTGATGAGCCGATGGACAGAGAATGGAAGCAGTGAGCTTCCTCCCATATCTGGGCATACCAGAGGTTGTGACTTTAAATATATACCTATTTCCCTGGCTCAGCTGATAAAGGAGGAGAACCTTGTGGCTTAGTGGTTAACACAACTGCTTAATATGTAATACAGCACAGGTTCAAATCCCAGTAAGGGTATGGCTAGCTGATGAGAGCTAAATAGCTTGAAATAGATCTATACTAGTCTTCCTTTATTTATTTATCAACACAAATACAACACACACACACACACACACATTCCCCTTTTTTATTATTATTTTATTATTTATTATTCCCCTTTGGATTTTGTAATGTAATTTTTCTGAATAAAGTAGTGCAAGAAAGGAAATAGCAGTTTGTAAAAGAAAAAAAGTTAAGACCACAATGTTATTACAGGCAGTCCTTGACTTATGACCACAATTTATGTTGCTAAGTGAGGCAGTCATTAAATGAATGTTGACCTCTCTTGCCAAAACAATTAAGGGAATCGCTTCAGCTGTTAAGTTATATAAGATACACCAAGATTTCAAAGAGGTAAGTAAGAAAAAAATGTTTTTGCCTTCCTCCAGCCCCCAGGAGCCCTCTGCAGGCTTCAGCAGGGCTGGGAGAAGGCAAAAACGCAAGTCATTTGTGTAAAAAACGGACCATTTTTTTGCAAAAACAGGGGGATTTTTCCCTTCTCCCAGCCCTGCTGAAGCCTGCAGAGTGCTCCTGAGGGTTGGGGAAAGGCAAAATACAGATTTAAAAGTAGATGGAATAGATGAGCTAAAAGAAATGTAGCCCCCGCAAAAAAGATGATTAAAAATTTGGATGAGGGTGAAAGAAGTGAGATAAAGGAGAACGAAAAGAAAAGGTGAAATGAAATATTGTATGAAAGCACTTTAATCATATGTATGAATAGTAGAATTACATAAGTTGGACTATTGTTCTATACGCGGTGTAAGAGATAAAAATTACTTTTGAATGTATGCTACGAATGTAGTAATGTAATGAATATTAGCATGCGAACTGTAAAGTGGGAAAATCAGCTCGTACTAAGAGTAGGATTACAAGAAGTGAAGGATTGGAGAAAACAATACATACATTAAAATAAAATGTCATTAATCATGAAAAGCTAGAGAAAGATCATGACTGACATATTGAAATATTGAAAAAGGAAAAAAAAAGGAAAGATTGCGTCCTTGATTACCATAATGATAAGGCAAGGGGTGGGGAGGAAGAGGGCTAAAATAGAGGTAGAAATATGAGGGGAGAAATAGTAAAAATTGATATTAAGAGGACAGGAAGTAGGGTAGAATTATGAGAAGGTTTAGAAATGAAAGTTGACAGTAGAAAATATGCGTTAGCAGAATCAAGAATGAAAATAAACTGTATTTATTAAGAATAATATTGTTATGATTAGATGCATTGAAATGTATGAAACTCAGGAACCAAACCATTCACAAAATGAGATGTATAAAATAAAATAAAATAACTAAGAAAACCCGATACTTTTTCAAGCCAAAGCCACAAACTCTCACGTAGTTGGTTCATGTAAAACAAGTTCTCATAGTTTTGGGAACCGTCTGCTTCAAGTCCGCACCTATGGTGATGTCCTTGAACAGATTTCAGGCTTTCCCAGCCTTCATTCAGCAGAATCATAGAAGTTTTGTTTCCCCATCTAACCCATTCGAGAGCAACGCCTCCTACCTCTTACTCCAGGGCTGTCAAACTCCAGATGCGTCTCACACACACTGGCCACACCCACGCCCAGTTTAGCGAAGGTGGGGTGGGGTGGGAGTTCCAATGCGTCATGTGACGCTGCCATGACGATATGAGTTTGACCCCCCCTGTCTTACTCTAATGGCAAATTGAAACCAAGAGACCCTTAGCTGCCAATGTTTCATCCTTGGCCCCTTCCGGGAGTCACCCCTAACAACTCCCCACCCAACTCACTGCTTACTACAGGTCCGAAAGATGTGCCGGATCTCCACCGACTGCTTGGCCAGATCTCCGCTGTCCAGCCGCACCCCGATGGCTCGGTATCCCAGCTGGTTCAAGGCCAGGGCGACGGCGCAAAAATTGGGGATGCCACTCCTGAGAAGATCAAAGTATCCGTCAAGCTCTCCTCAGGGATCGTGCCTGATGATGCCATTCTTGCATTGTTCTTTACAGTTAGTTCTTGAGTTACGACCACCAAGGAGCCCCAAGTTTCTGTTGCTAAGCGAGATGGTTTTTTTAATTTAAAAAATGTATGTTTGGAGAAACTATTCGCAGGACCTCTGCCTTAAGGTAACATTTCTTAAAATGTTACTACTCTGTCTGATATTGTGCTCAACAGCAGATTTACACCGTTTCCTTTTCCTGCATTGTTCTAAAAAAAAAAGAAAGTGGGGGAGAAACTTTCCCCTTTTTCCTTTTAAAAGTGTGCAAAAGTATTATGGAGTATTTACATGGGAGTTCCTGATGGATTTTCAACAGGGCTCTGTAAGAAGATTCAAATAAGATACACCCACCAACAAAGACAGAGCAATCCCCTTCCCACTCCCTTCGAGCACTGATGATGTTCCCTAGTTGGGTAATGAAACGTCTGCAAGAAAACCACCAGGCTCAGAGAGCATCAAGGACTATCACGTTCGAAACTGAGCTACGAATATTCTCTTCTAGCAGATCCCAAGGAGCATATATGGAAGACTTCCCAGTCAATTATTGTCCTATGGCAGTGGTTCCCAAACTTGGCAACTTTAAGACTTGTGGAGTTCAACTCCCAGAATTCTCCAGCCAGCTCTGCTGGCTGGAGAATTCTGGGAGTTGAAGTCCACAAGTCTTAAAGTTGCCAAGTTTGGGAACCACTGTCCTATGGAATCCGATCCATTCACTATCTATGAGACATTCATTCATCTCAAGATCTTCAGCCAGATCTCATCCCTTGACAGCTAAGTCTTGAGTCTTACAGAAATGGTTCATCATTGCCTTCTTCTAGCTTTGGTCTTCAGGATTCCTTCGTGGTCTCCCCTCCGAGGTTTGACATTCCCCCCCTTCCCTGCTTAGCTTCTGGATCCAGCCAAGGATGACCAGGCCAGTCCCACCCCAAATCTCATCCCACTCCAAGATTCCACCCCAAAATGGGGCTTTCAGCCTTCCTTTTCCTTACCTCATGACACAGTAGGTGTCCACCAGGCCTTGGAAGTTGTGAGGGTAGGCGATGGCGTAGGACATGAAGGCTGCCCGCTCTCCGCAGCTCACCTTCTCCGGCGGGATGTGGAGTAACTGGCACACTTGGGTCAACCACTTGTCCACTAAAGTTGGAAAGTCCATGGGTTCCTTCCCAGTCAGGGGCAGCAGGCTCTACTGGGGAAGAGAGAGAGACTGCACAACCACATCTCAAGGTGCCCCAGTACTTCAGCCACCATCTGAAGAGTCTGGGATTTCTTGAAATATACTTTTTTTATTTTCCACTTTCATAACATATAATCACATGTATACTATTACGTAGCCAATATCCTATTGTATTAAGTAGTAATTACATCAGTTCCTCTTGTCATCAACACCCAGAAAGATAAAAACCCATTATTAGCTTTTCTGCTCTCCATACCCCTCTTTCTTCTACCTCTCTCCTACCTCCTTTCTTCCCTCCATCATCCTTTTCTACTCTACTTCCCCTTCTTTTCTCCTTCTCCTCTCTCTTCATTCCACTCCTCCTTATCCTCCTCATCTTCCCCCCTTACCCTCTCTCCTATCCCTCTCTTCCCATCTTTCTTCTCTCCTCTGTTTCCCACTCTTCCTCTCATTGGTGTATTTCCGCTTCTGAGCAAACTCCATTCTATGATGATGGTATTTATGCTTCCCTATCAATATACTTAACATATCTTAGTTTTAAAGAAAAAATAAGAGAAGACAGTATACATGTGCAATCATATTACTTTAAAATCTAACACCCCTCGTCAAACCTAATATTCATCCCCCCAACCCCCCCCCCAGCCTTCCCTCCCCCAACTTCCCAGAACCCATACACGGTATAAATCTTTAACAAAAACAGTCTAGAATATATTTGAAAAAAGAATAGAAAATTGATAACATCTTTACATTGAGCTTAGCTCCTCCTTGCTAGGCTAACTTTAAACAATTTATATCATTCCTGATCTTAATCTTAGTCTGGGATTTCTTAATACTATATTTTCCAATTCTTAACTTGCCTGTGTTTTTCTGTCCCGCCCTTTTCCTCAACACCAAGCAGTAAATAATAATCCAATAAAAAAGTACCAACTCAGTTAAGAACAAACTAATCAAGGAATCGCTGAGAACACAACACCACTGACAGGGCAAGTCACTTATACATAAACAGAGGAAACCCCCACTCCTTCTAGCACTGATGATGTTCCCTAGCTGGCTCATGAAATGACTGCAAGAAAAGAAACAATATCAGAGAGCACTGGGAGGGAGGGAGGGAGGGAGGGAGGGAGGGAGGGAGGGAGGAAGGAAGGAAGGAAGGAAGGAAGGAAGGAAGGAAGGAAGGAAGGAAGGAAGGAAGGAAGAAGAGAGGGAGGGAGGGAGATATCATTGTTGATGTTACCTAGCTGGGTCATGAAACATCTGCAAGAAAACCAGCAAGTTCAAGGAGAAGGGAGGAAGGAAGGAAGGAAGGAAGGAAGGAAGGAAGGAAGGAAGGAAGGAAGGGAAAAAGAAGAAGAGAGGGAGGGAGGGAGATATCATTGTTGGGGTTAACTATCTGGGTCATGAAACATCTGCAAGAAACCACCAAGTTCAGAGAGCACCAAGGAGAGAGAAGGAAGGAAGGAAGGAAGGAAGGAAGAAAATAACATCTGCAAGAAAAGCTCAAAGAGACCACGTAGTTCAATCCTGGCCTATCTTCTCTTCTACTGATGCTGTCTAGGTCTATCTTCAATAGTCTTTAGATCCAGAGAGAAACCTTTCTCTCAACATAGGAAATAACTGAATTTCCAGCTTCTCCCCCTCCTTTAATTATCAAGGGAGGCAAGAATCCTTCGTGATTTAATTAAGTTTTCTTGCTCTGTTTGCATTTAGCTTGGCATCAAGCCGAGATGGAGAGTCCCCCCCAATGCACATTACAGGCTGGGTGTCTCTATCGTGTGACAGGCACCCATCTGTGGTATTAATAGTGCGACAAAGAGCCATCAAAGCATCCTGGAGCCCATTCATTGAACTACAGCACATTATGGGAACCCAGTGATGGCTTTGCGTCATCCCAGCATTTAGCTTCTTGGCCGAATCCCCTGCCCAGGGTAGAAGAAACCAGTTCTTGGAAAACAATAAAGGAAGCCAGTTTCAAGCAATTTAACAGAATCACAGAGGGACCTTGGAGGTCTTCTAGTCCAGCCCCCCTGCTCAATCAGGAGAGCCCGTCCCATTTCAGACAAATGGTTGCACAAACTCTTCTTCCAGTGTTGGAGCATTCACAACTTCTGGAGGCAACTTCTGTTCCACTGGTTAATTGTCCTCACTGTCAGGAAATTTCTCCTTAGTTCTAGGTTGCTTCTCTCCTTGATTAGTTTCCATCCACTGTTTCTTGTCCTGCCTTCGGGTGCTTTGGAGAATAATTTGACCCCCTCTTCTTTGGGGCAGCCCCTCAAACACTGGAGCGTGAAACTCTGTGGAATCCTACAAATTCATCCTGGACTAGATCCAGAGAGAAAATCTTGGCCTTTTCCTGGAGAAATGTCGTAAAAGACCCAACACATGTGTTACGACTGTTTACAGTCACTTTCTCCTTGGTTTACAGAATAACAGAGTTGGAAGGGCCAAACTGCCTCTTCTTTCTGGCAATTTAGTCACAGTGATTTTTTGGGGGACCTTCTCTTGCCCCCCCCCCCCCCCGGAATACTAACCTGTGTGTTGACGTCATCCATAGAGGTGAAGGAGGAGACGTAGGAATGAGCCAAAGTTCCCAGAGTTGGAATCCCGTAGAGTTTCCCGGCCAGGACGTTGCTGGTGAAATCAAAACCTGGGAAAAGATAAATTTGGGAGACGGGAGGTGAGAATGAGGAGAGGGAGGAGAGGCGCTTAGGCAGGACTTCCAAGGACTTCCCTTCACTAGCCTTCGGTAGAACCGCTTGGGTTCAGGCTTCATAGATGGATCCAGGCAATCCTCGACTTACGTCCATTCATTTAGTGGCCGTACAATGCCACAAAAGCACTGAAAAAAAGTGGTTTATGATCACTTAAGGGAGAGAGAGGGAGAGACGGAGAGGGGGCAGAGAGAGGGAGAGAAAGAGAGAGGGGAAGTGAGGGAGAAAGGGAGAGAGGAAGGGAGGGAGAGGGGGGAAGGGGAAAGAAAAGGTGAGAGGGGGCGAGAGAAATGGTGAGAGAAGGGGAGAGGGAAAGGGAGGGAAAGAGAAGGAGGAAGGGAGAGGGATGAGAGAAAGAGGGAGAAATGGAGAAAGGGGGAGTGTGGGGAGAGGGAGAAAGGGAAAGAGAGGGAGGAAGGGAGGGAAGGGGGAAAGAGGGAGGGAAAGAAAAGGAGAGAGGGGGTGAGAGAAATGGAGAGAGAAGGGGAAAGGGAGGGAAAGAGAAGGAGGGAGAGGGATGAGAGAAAGAGGGAGAAATGGAGAAAGGGGGAGTGTGGGGAGAGGGAGAAAGGGAAAGAGAGGGAGGAAGGGAGAAGAGAGGGAGGGAAAGGAAAGGAGAGAGGGGGCAAGAGCAATGGTGAGAGAAGGGGAGAGGGAGGAAGAGGGGAAAGGGAGGGAAAGATAAGGAGGAAGGGAAAGGGGTGAGAGAAAGATGGAGAAATGGAGAAAGAGGGGAAGTGTGAGGGAGAAAGGGAGAGAGAAGGAGAAAGGGAGGGAGAGGGGGGGAAGAGAGGGAGGGAAAGAAAAGGAGAGAGGGGGTGAGAGAAATGGAGAGAGAAGGGGAGAGGGAGGGAGAGGGGAAATGGAGGGAAAGAGAAGGAGGAAGGGAGAGGGGGGAGAGAAAGGGGGTGAGGAGAGGGAGAAAGGGAAAGAGAGGGAGGGAGGGGGAAAGAGAGGGAGGGAAAGGAGAGAGGGGGCAAGAGAAATGGAGAGAGAAGGGGAGAGGGAGGGAGAGGGGAAAGGGAGGGAAAGAGAAGGAGGAAGGGAGAGGGATGAGAGAAAGAGGGAGAAATGGAGAAAGGGGGAGTGTGGGGAGAGGGAGAAAGGGAAAGAGAGGGAGGAAGGGAGGGAGGGAGAAGAGAGGGAGGGAAAGGAAAGGAGAGAGGGGGCAAGAGCAATGGTGAGAGAAGGGGAGAGGGAGGAAGAGGGGAAAGGGAGGGAAAGATAAGGAGAAAGGGAAAGGGGTAAGAGAAAGAGGGAGAAATGGAGAAAGAGGGGAAGTGTGAGGGAGAAAGGGAGAGAGAAGGAGAAAGGGAGGGAGAGGGGGGAAGAGAGGGAGGGAAAGAAAAGGAGAGAGGGGGTGAGAGAAATGGAGAGAGAAGGGGAGAGGGAGGGAGAGGGGAAATGGAGGGAAAGAGAAGGAGGAAGGGAGAGGGGGGAGAGAAGGGGTGAGGAGAGGGAGAAAGGGAAAGAGAGGGAGGGAGGGAGGGAGGGAGGGAGGGGGAAAGAGAGGGAGGGAAAGGAGAGAGGGGGCAAGAGAAATGGAGAGAGAAGGGGAGAGGGAGGGAGAGGGGAAATGGAGGGAAAGAGAAGGAGGAAGGGAGAGGGGGGAGAGAAAGGGGGTGAGGAGAGGGAGAAAGGGAAAGAGAGGGAGGGAGGGAGGGGGAAAGAGAGGGAGGGAAAGGAGAGAGGGGGCAAGAGAAATGGTGAGAGAAGGGGAGAGGGAGGGAGAGGGGAAAGGGAGGGAAAGAGAAGGAGGAAGGGAGAGGGGGGAAAGAGGGAGAAATGGAGAAAGAGGGGGAGTGTGGGGAGCAGGAGAAAGAGGGAGGAAGAGAGCGGGAGTGAGGGAGAAAGGGAGAGAGGAAGGGAGAGAGAGGGGGAGGGGGAGAGAGAGGGAGAGAAAGAGAGGGGGAGGGAAAGAAAAGGAGAGAGAGGGCGAGAGAAATGGAGAGAGAAGGGGAGAGAAAGAGGGAGAAATGGAGAAAGCAGGGAAGAGAGGGGGAGAGAGAGAGAGAGAGAGAGAGGGAGAGACATTCTGTAGCCATGCCCATTCCCCATGAACGCAGTTTTAGCCTTCCGCTGGAGCTGAGCTCATCGTCTGGTCCACCTGCTGGGGCTGAGCTAAGGCCTCCCACCACCGCCGCCTTCGGGAGGAGAGTCGCAAACGGGACCTTACCGCCCACGTAGCAGTACTTGGATGCCGAGAGACCTCCGTCCAGGCCCTGAGCCCGGCGCAGACCCATCTCCATCAGCTTCTTGCCAGGGCCAGCTGCGAGGCGGAAGCGGGCGGCGTTTGTGGCCACCAGACTGCAGAAGAAAACCCCATTGGGGAAGGTCAGGCCTGCCGAAACTTAAAACCGCTGAGTAAAAACGATGCCCGGCTCCATTTTGTTGAGAAAGGCATCGTTTTATTAGGGGCCAAGTGCATTGCAGTAGTGCAAAGCCAGAACTGAAAATCGCCCACCAAAATCCCTACGTTCAACTTTTCCCACCCTTAACCGTTTCCCATGGCCCAGCCCTCCTTCAACCAAGGAGGTACAGCGAGATCTTTTCATAATAGCAATAGCAGTTAGACTTATCTACCGCTTCGTAGGGCTTTCAGCCCTCTCTAAGCGGTTTACAGAGTCAGCATATCGCCCCCACAGTCTGGGTCCTCATTTCACCCACCTCGGAAGGATGGAAGGCTGAGTCAACCCTGAGCCGGTGAGATTAGAACCGCTGAACTGCAGATAACAGTCAGCTGAAGTGGCCTGCAGTACTGCACCCTAACCACTGCGCCACCTGAGCCGGTGAGATTAGAACCGCTGAACTGCAGATAACAGTCAGCTGTAGTGGCCTGCAGTGCTGCACCCTAACCACTGCGCCACCTCGGCTCTTAACAATGAGTTCAAGCCAAGGTTGGAGTGTGACTCCCTCCTTTTTCCAGCCAAGTGACCTTGAAGCAGGGTCTCAAGGAGATACAGCAGCTACTTTCGATTTCCCAAGCCTTCCGCCGTTCATCCACCCTCCCCAGAGTTCAAGGCAGCGAAACTCCGCAAACTCAAGGTGGCGTCCTAGCCACCCACCTATTACAGAGCACGAAAGCAGTTAAGGGCGGTGCAAGGACTGGTTGCATTTTAAATGTTCGTTTACAGTCCTTTCTTTCCTAATGCACCTGAAAGTTTGGCATAAAACGATGCACCACCTAAGCTTTGAAAGAGCATTTACAGAGCCTGGTGGCTTCGATGGGCTGGACGAGCTAACCTTTCACCTCCAAAATATCCTGTGGAAATCTATATATATAGGGATCCTTTACGACTCAATCTACAAAATCTATTTATTTTGCCATGTTCAAGTAGTGTCTATTGGAGGTGGGGAGCCTTTGAGAGCTGCAGGCAAGCAAACTTCATTTTAATGTATGCTGATTAATGTACATTCAAAGGGACAATAGAGTTATTGTGACAATAGTTATTATTCTATTCTATATTTCTATTCTTTTATTCTAATCTATTCTGTATTCTATATTTCTATTCTATATTTCTTTTCTATTCTATATTTCTTTTCTATTCTATATTTCTTTTCTTTTCTATTTTATAATGATCTATTCTATATTTCTTTTATTTTATTTTCTATTCTATAATTCTATTCCTATATTTTTCTTTTCTATTCTATATTTCTATTCTATTCTATTTTCTATTCTTTCTATATTTCTTTTCTTTTCTATTCTATAATAATCTATTCTATTCTATATTTTCTATTCTATTCTATAATTCTATTCTATTCTATTTTATTCTATTTTTCTTTTCTATTCTATATTTCTATTCTATATTTCTATTCTTTCTATATTTCTTTTCTCTTCCATATTTCTTTTCTTTTCTATATTTTTATTCTATTCTATTTCTTTTCTATTCTATATTTTTATTCTATTCTATATTTCTTTTCTATTCTTTTCTATTCTATATATTTTTTTATTTTCTATTCCATTCCTGTTGTTTTTATTTATATACTACTAAAACTATTCTTCCTGTAACCCTTAACTGAGGGAAACAGTGCATTGTAGGACATCAATTTTTGAGCCAAGGTACTTCAAACGGGACAGAGCTTATAGAATTTGTCCAAAATTTGGGATCCAGGACTTTTGTGGAATTTGTTACCTTTATTCAGCAAACCTTGAAATATCAACCTCAGATCCATTTGGGGGAAAACTGTTCAATTTCCCAAGAAAATAGATGCCCAATATCGCAACTTTGAAAAAGTTTTCGGAATGGGCCGGAGTGATTCACATTCAAAAGGGGTCATTTCGAACTGGGAAGGTTTTAAAGTCGAAAATATTCTACGCTATTCTATTCTATGGCTTTAGAGCAGTGTTTCTCAACCTTGGCGACTTTAAGTCCTGTGGATTTCAACTCCCAGAATCCCCCAGCCAGCATAGCTGGCTGGGGAATTCTGGGAGTTGAAGTCCACAGGACTTAAAGTCGCCAAGGTTGAAAAACACTGCTTTAGAGCCAAGACAGGAAGTTTGTTGTTGTTGGGGATGGGAACACGTCAAACCTCCCGGGTTCCACATACAGACTCACCTGGCGTAGTTCACCAGGCAGAGCAGGGTGGTCTCCATAAGCTGGACCACCAACAAGGGACCCCTGACCTGGAGTAACGGCACCTGGATGAGCAGAATCAAGGAAGAGAAGCTGGGAGGTGAGACATTCTCCCCAAGGCTCTGGGACTTGTAGCCAGAAGGTCCCTTGGGGATGAGCTTCAGAACACACAAGCCTTCTGGGTTAGTTGTGGGCTGGTTGAATTTAACCATCCTTCCTTCCCTTCCTCTCATCCTCCCATCCCTTCTCCTCCCTTCATTTCCTTCTTCTTTCTTTTCCACCCTCTCCTTTAATTCCTTCCCCTCTCCCCTTTCATCCCTTTTCATGCCTTCTCCCTCCTTCCTTCCCCCAGTCTCTCCTGCCTTCCTTCCTTCTCTTCCACTATTCTTCCTTCCCACCCTTCCTTTCCTCCCCTTCCCCCCTTCTTCCTCCCATTCCATCCTTCCTTCTCTCCCTCCCTCCCCACATTTCTTCCTTTCCTCCCTCCCTCCCTCCCTTCCTACCCACCCACTCTTCCTTCCCTCCTTCTATTCCTTCCGTCCTACCCACATTTCTTCCTTTCTTCCCACCCTTCTTCCTCCCATTCCATCCTTCCTTCTCTCACTCACTCCCCACATTTCTTCCTTTCCTCCCTCCCTTCCTACCCACCCACTCTTCCTTCTCTCCTTCTATTCCTTCTGTCCTACCCACATTCCTTCCTTTCTTCCCACCCTTCTTCCTCCCTTCATTCTCTCCCACATTCCTTCCCCTCCATCCCTCGCCTCCTTCCATTCCTTCCTTTCTTCCTCCCTCTCTCCTCTCTATTCCTTCCCTCCCATCCACTTCTTTCTTTCTTTCCTTCCTACCCACCGTCCTTCTATTCCTTCCTTCCTCTTCCCTCTTCCTTCCATCCTCCCCACATTCCTTCCTTTCCTCCTACCCTCCTTCCTCCATTCCTTCCGTCTCTTCCCTCCTTCCAATTCCTTCCTCCCTCTGTCCTCTTTCTCCCTTCTCTATTCCTTCCTTCCTTCCCACCCTTCCATCCTTCCCAACCACCCTTTCCTCCCTCCTTCTTTCCTACCCACCCATCCTTCATTTCCTCCTTCTATGCCTTCCTTCCTCCTCACATTCCTTCTTCCTCCCTTCATTCCCTCCCACATTCCTTCCTCCCCTCCATACCTCCCATCTCTTTCCTCCTTCCATTCCTTCCTCCCTCCCTCTCTCCTCTATTCCTTCCCTCCCTCCCACACTTCCTTCCATCACTTCTTCCCTCCCTCCTTCCTTCCTTCCCACTCTTTCCTTCCACCTTCCTTCCTTCCCCCTCCAAGGTAAGAAAAGGGCCAGCATTCCTTCCTGGGTCCTCTGAGCTCCTGCACGCTGCCCTTTCTCCCAGGAGACTGGCGGAAGCTGTACCCACCCTGGAGAAAACCACCGAGCCCTCTGGGGCAGACGAGATGGAGACCTCGGAGGCATCCACTGTGTGCAAGTACTCAAAGAAAGCTTCCTCGGTCGTCGCAGGAAGGATGGACTTCAAGTACTCGATATCTGAAACAAAGGAAAGCCAAGTAAGAGATCAAAGACACTTTCCCTTAAAAAAAGGGGGAAATTGGAAAATGGGAAATATTCCCTCGGAGGGAGAGGTAATTAAAAAAAAACATTAGTATCAACTCCCCTGCGTTATCATAGTAGAAAGGAGGTGGAGTGCATTCCACGCATAATGTCAGCTGAAGTCGGATCTCAGATTACTTCAGCAGGCTTGGGAGGGGTGCAACTCATAGGGGAATGTGATTGATGACACAGACAGAGGGGAGGGGAGGAACAGGGCTAAAGTTCAGGAGAAAAAAATCAAGCAAAGCACAGGCTTGCCTCTGAACAGATCTTGCCTAATGGATCACCTAATAAGTCACTGGTTTTGCACTAAAACCTTGACTCGATAATTGTGATTTAATTAGGGCATCGCTAGGAAATTTGACAATCAGACTGTGCAGAAATGAACAGATTGTTGGCAATTAAAGGGAAAGAATAATCGGAGTATTATAAGCTACAGGGATGTTTTTAATCATTGGATAGAAAATGAATATGGACAAAAACAAACAGGAAATTGAATAAATTGGGAAAGAGAACAGAATTGAAATAAAAGGCAATTGAAATGTAAAGGAAAATGAGAAGTAAACTTTATCCTCTTTTTAAAAATATTTTTATTCTTGTTAGGTATAACTACTGATTGTACTGTCATAGAGACTAACTTGATTTTGCACTTAATAACTGCAGCTAGACTGTTGGTGGTGCAATACTGGAAGAAGGAAGATTTGCCTACTATTCAAGAATGGACATTAAAAGTCACAAACCTAGCAGAGATGGCTAAAATATCTGCATATCTCAAGGACCACTCAAACGAGAAATATAAACTGGAGTGGAGAAGATGGATTGACTATACTCAAAATAAATATGGGACTAAGAAATTCCAGATAGTTTATGACTGAAGAAGCAAGGAATGATATAATCTGTTTAGAGTTAGCCTAACAAAAGAGGAGTTAAAGCTCAAATGAAAGATGATACCAACTTTCTTTTAGTTTGTCGTAGAATATGCTTGTTAAAGATTTATACCCTGTATTTGCTCTGGGAAGCCAGTTTTTAGACTTCTCAAATCCAGGTGGATTCAGTAGGAAGAGCTGGACCAAGGAAACCATAACCCACAAGGCCTCCCCTCCCCTCCCAGTTGGGCTGGAGGTCAGCCACCATCTATCCGGGATGCTTAAGGGAGATTTCCGTCCAAAGCAGGATTGGCCCCTTCCACCCCCACCCGGCCTCCCATCTCCTCCTCCCAAGCTGCCAGGAGCAAAAAAAAAATCTTGCAAGAATCCAATTCAGCATCTGAGGGCTGAACGCCCAAGAACTGGATGTCAAGTTTCCAAGCCTGAATAAAACCTGGATAAAGGAGAGAGAGTTGAAAAGAATAAATATGAGCAGGCTTCTTTTTAAAAAACAGACGCAGAAGCGGGTGAACAGGGAAACAGAATCTGCAGGAAATGTTCCTTGCTTAGCGCCAAGTCTATTTATGTTCTTGGATAAGAGATGGGTGGCGCATACATTTCATAACGGATAAAGGAAGCATCAATGAGAAAAGAATCGGGGAAACAAAGTCAGAGGGTAGCATCTGGAGAGATGAAAACTGCGGAGAAATTTGGGAGAAAAAAGATGGTTGCAGGATCCTAGAATTTGACAGTTGGGGGAGGATACAAACGGGCCCATTAATATATATATTATATATTATAGCCACAAGATTCTTCTCCTTATCAATAGATAGATAGATAGATAGATAGATAGATAGATAGATAGATAGATAGATAGATAGATAAGGAGAAGAATCTTGTGGCTTAGTGGTTAACACATCTGCCTAAGATGCAATACTGCCCAGGTTCGAATCCCAGTAAGGGTATGGCTAGCTGATGAGAGCTAAATAGCTTGAAATAGATCTATACTAGTCTCCCTTTATTTATTTATCAGCACAAATACAACACACACACACACACACGCACGCACGCACACACATACATACTTACAGGGTGTGGGGATTTTAGGAACTTAAGCCAATGTCCTGTTCTGGTGAACATTCTTACTTTTTAAATTGAGCTAAATAGCTTGAAATAGATCTATACTAGTCTCCCTTTATTTATCAGCACAAATACAACACACACACATACTTACAGGGTGTGGGGATTTTAGGAACTTAAGCCAATGTCCTGTTCTGGTGAACATTCTTACTTTTTAAATTTCCTTCCTGTGTGGTCCTTTATTCAGCACCATAGTAAACAGAATAACACGGCCCGGAAGGGACCTTGGAGGTCTTCTAGTCCAACCCCCTGCTTAAGCAGGGGATCTATTCCAGATGGTTATCTGGGCTTGATGGGAGGGATGCACATGATCATAGAAAGTATGATCATAGAATGGAATTCTGGGAACAGAATAGCCATGTTGGAAGGGACATTGTAGGTCATCTAGTCCAGCCCCCCACCCACCCAAGCAGGAAACCATTTCCGACAGATGGAAGTCCTGTCTCTTCTTGAAAGCCTCCAGGGATGAAGCTCCCACAACTTCCGAAGGGAAATTCTGTTCCATGGGTTGATTGGTCTCACCATCAGTAAATTGATCCTAGAGTTCTAGGTTGCTCTTCTGCCACATTAGACCCTTGATTGTACAGTAACAGTAGTAGAGTTAGAAGGGACCTCAAAGGTCATCTAGTCCAACCCCCTGCTCTTGCAAGAGACCTATGGTATTTCTGATAGATAGCTGTCCGGTCTCGTCTTGAAAACCTCCAGTGTTGGGACACTTCTGGAGGCAAGCTGTTCCACTAGTTAAAAGAATTACAGAATAATATTTGGAAGGGACCTTGGAGGTCTTCTAGTCCAACCCCCTGCTCAAGGAGGAGACCCTACACCATTTCAAACAGGTGACTGTCCAGTCTTCAAAACAACTTCTGGTGGCAAACTGTTCCACTGGCTAACGGTCCTGTCAGGAAGTTTCTCCTGAATTCGAGGTTGCTTCTCTCCTTGATTAGTTTCCACCCATTGTTTCTTGTCCGGCCTTTTGGTGCTTTGGGGAATAATTTAGAGCGGGACAGGAGCTGGAAGGGGACTTTGGAGGTCTTCTAGTCCAGCCTCCCGCTCAAGCAGGATAATCTATACGATTTCGGATAAGTGAGTGTCTAGTTTCTTCTTGCAAACTTTGTCTTAGGGTGCCCCCTCCCCCCAGTTAGGGAAAAGATCTGCTGGCTCAAGCACATCCCTGGATAGGAGACCACCAGGAGATCCCACCGCTGCTGCAGGGAAGACCCCTAGGGACAGGTGGGTTGACGCAAGGCGGGGGGGGGGGAGAAATCCCAGGTCCTTTTTGGGAACCTGGGGGGTCTTCTGTGACTCCCGAGGCTCAGCCATTCTCAGCCTCCCATCCGCCCCCCCAACCCATGGTCTTCAACCAGGCATCCGCAAGGGCTGGGGGGGGGCTTTTGGGGAGCCCAGGCTTCGTCTTAGGGTGCCCCCTCCCCCCAGTTAGGGAAAAGACCCTGCTGGCTCAAGCTCATCCCTGGATGGGAGACCACTAAGAGATCCCACCGCTGCTGCAGGGAAGATCCCTAGGCGCACGTGGGTTGACGCAAGAGTGGGGGGAGAAATCCCAGGTCCTTTTGGGGAACCTGGGGGTCTTCCGCGACCCCCGAGGCTCAGCCATTCCCAGCCTCCCATCCGCCCCCCCCTCCGTCCCCCAACCCATGGTCTCCAACCGGGCGCCCGCGAGGGCTGGGGGGCCCTTTTGGGGAGCCCCGCCTTGTCCCTAGGGTCCCCCTCCCGCCCCCCCAGACCCCCGAGCGGCGCCTCACCTGCGGGGCTGAAGCGGAAGGCGCGGAGGAAGGCCAGGCAGTCGTGCAGGCCGGCGCCCAGGGCGAAGGCGCCCTGGAAGGGGCAGCGGCGGAAGAAGAGCTCGAAGGCGGCTGGCTGGCGGTGTCTCCCTGCCCGCCAGTAGCCGTAGGCCATGGTGAACTGGTAGAGGTCGGTCAGCAGCACCAGCGAGCCCCGCCCGCCCTCCATGCCCTCCCTCCCCACCCGCCGCCCGCCCGCCCGGCTGGCTCTGCCCGGCTGGCTCTGCCCGGCTCTGCCCGGGGCACGCGGCGACCCAGGCGGCCGGAGGCCCCGCCCACCCCGCCGGGAAGCCACGCCCCCTCCTCCTCCGCCGGGGAAAGAGAGATTGCAGCGCTGGAGCGGAAGGGGCGGTTCCCGGGCAGCGCCAGCCGGGCGCCCGCGGGCCACCCCCAGCCAGAGGGAGGGAAGGGGAATACAGCAGAGAAAACAGAATGGGAACTAGAGAGAATAGAATGCCAATCGGAATGGAATGGAATCAGGATTAGAATAGAAAAGGGAATAGAATAGAAAATAGGAGGCAATAGAATAGAGAATAGAATAGAATGAAAATTAAAATCAAATGGAATAAAGATTAGAATAGAAAAGGGAGTAGAATAGAAAATAGGCGAATAGAGAATAGAATGAAAATTGAAATCAAATAGAATAAAGATTAAAAGAGAAAAGAGAATAGAATATAGAGAAGAGAATGGAGAAGAGAGAATAGAATGAAAATTGAAATCAAATAGAATAGAGAATAGAATATAGCAGAGAAAATAGAATAGAAAATAGGAGGCAATAGAATAGAGAATAGAATAGAATGAAAATTGAAATCAAATAGAATAAAGATTAAAATAGAAAAGAGAATAGACTATAGAGAAGAGAATGGAGAAGAGAGAATAGAATGAAAATTGTAATCAGAATAAAGATTAGAATAGAAAAGGGAATAGACTATAGAGAAGAGAATGGAGAAGAGGGAATAGAATGAAAATGGAAATCAAATAGAATAAAGATTAAAATAGAAAAGGAAATAGAATATAGAGAAGAGAATGGAGAAGAGGGAATAGAATGAAAATTGAAATCAAATAGAATAAAGATTAGAATAGAAAAGGGAATAGACTATAGAGAAGAGAATGGAGAAGAGGGAATAGAATGAAAATTGAAATCAAATAGAATAAAGATTAGAATAGAAAAGGGAATAGACTATAGAGAAGAGAATGGAGAAGAGGGAATAGAATGAAAATTGAAATCAAATAGAATAAAGATTAGAATAGAAAAGGGAATAGACTATAGAGAAGAGAATGGAGAAGAGGGAATAGAATGAAAATTGAAATCAAATAGAATAAAGATTAGAATAGAAAAGGGAATAGACTATAGAGAAGAGAATGGAGAAGAGAGAATAGAATGAAAATTGAAATCAAATAGAATAAAGATTAGAATAGAAAAGGGAATAGACTATAGAGAAGAGAATGGAGAAGAGGGAATAGAATGAAAATTGAAATCAAATAGAATAAAGATTAGAATAGAAAAGGGAATAGACTATAGAGAAGAGAATGGAGAAGAGGGAATAGAATGAAAATTGAAATCAAATAGAATAAAGATTAGAATAGAAAAGGGAATAGACTATAGAGAAGAGAATGGAGAAGAGGGAATAGAATGAAAATTGAAATCAAATAGAATAAAGATTAGAATAGAAAAGGGAATAGAATATAGAGAAGAGAATGGAGAAGAGGGAATAGAATGAAAATGGAAATCAAATAGAATAAAGATTAGCATAGAAAAGGGAATAGAATATAGCAGAGAAAACAGAATAGAAAATAGAGAGAAGAGAGAATAGAAGGAAGATTGAAATCAAATAGAATAAAGATTAAAATAGAATAGAAAAGGGAATAGAATAAGGAGAATAGAATGGAGAAGACAGAGGAGAGAATAGAATGAAAATTGTAATCAAATAGAAAAGATTAGAATAGAAAAGGGAATAGAATAGAGAGAATAGAACAGAGAATAGAACAGAATGAAAATGAGAATTGAATAAAGATTAGAATGGAAAACAGAAAAGAGAACAGAATAGAAAATAGACTAGAATGGAGAATAGAAAAAATAGAATAAAGAAGAGAGGAACGTAGAAGATAGAATAGAATAATGAATAGAAGAGGAAGAAATGATGATTAGACTAAACTTGATTGTCACTTTGCCTCTGGGGATTCTTGGATTTCTTTAACATCCTGCACTTTCGTTTTTTTATTCGTAAGCTTTTGTGCGAGTGGCTATGCAATTGGGCAACCTGCTAACCCTGGCACCTCGGAGTGGGCAGCTGCTGGGCAGGATGGCGCTCTGAACTCAAGGTTTCTCATAAAGGTTTCATGTTGAATTTTAACTATCCTCACTTCTAGTTTACATTTTTGTACTGGTTTTTTTTTTTTTTAAAGACGTTTTATTTACAGATCTCCCTTTGCGAGGGAGACGGGCAGCCGTTTCTTAAAATCGGCACTGATTGGTATGAAGAGTCTGATGAAGACGGATGACAAGATAGGCAATAGAAATCATAAAGCAGCGCATAGATGAGATAGGATAAATGGAAATAAGAAGTCAGCCCAATGTCATTTAACTCAATAAACCGTGGTAAAACCAGTTAGGCTTCAGTCCGATTGTTCTCATTATTCTTGTGATTGGTCTGAATAATAATAATTGTTTTATTATCTCTTTTATTAATTAAACATGAGATTAAGTCAACTAAACATTCAAAAATGCATTGCAAATACCAGTGACTGGTGCTAATGGTTGATACAGTTTGCTGCCAGCGTCCTAGGAATCAACCAAGGACCTTCTTAAAATATAAGATGTTCCGAGTAGCGCAGTTTTTTTGCAGTTCCGCTGGTGTAATTGCAGGAAGCTGCAATTTGTGGGTATATCTTGTAAAATTCTTGGACATGGTGCCAAGTGCCCCGATGACAGTGGGTATCACTGCTACATGCTTCATCCATAGCCGTGTAGTTTCGATGGCCAGGCGATATTATTATATACATTATTCTATCAAACATATTATTAATAATTTATTATTATTAATCATCAGTCAGCCAGATGTTCCGACTGGGTTTGGCCTTTTTGTCTACCTATTGGCTCATTACGAATGATCTGGGATAGGCAAATCTGGTATCCTTGCAGGATGGCAGCAGTTTAAAAAATTATTAACTATATTAATACTAATAATTCGTGGGAGGGAGGATTGCTCCGTGTGAGTGGCAGGCATGCAACTCCACATTCAGGCACTTCACACGCGAGTGGAATTTTGCATGCGAATGGAGGTCGCTCTGCCGCTTGTTGCAGCCCGATTCTGATTGGACTGCAGCCCGGTTCTGGGTTGTGATTCGCGGGTTAGGGAGCCCTGCTTTATGTATCTCACATTTCCATAGACCCTTTCATCCCTGAGCCTCGTGCCTGGAGGGGCAAGCATTCAACTGAGGGAACTGAGTTCTTTGTTAAGCCTAAAAAAAGTTAATTGTCCTTCTCACATTTCCAAGAAAGATGGGATTCCATGTTGAAGCCACGTTCTCTTGCAATACTGATGGAAAGATCACGCCAGCTGTTGTGGACTGCCTGATTCGGACAGTGAGGAGGTTGGGGAGGGACATGGGCCAGTCCTGGAGTCTGGGGAGGGCTCCGATGAGGGCTCTGTGTCGGAGGCAGAGAGGGGGCCAGGGCTGTCCGACAGTTATCAGCTGCCTTCAGAGTCGGACATCAGTGAGGCAGAAGAACAGCTGGAGCCTGTTCCCAGTGTGCGCATGTGCAGATTTGCCAGACGAAGGGAACAGCTAAAGAATAAGGGTCGACTTGGGAGTAAGGCCACAGGTGGACGGTGAATGGCCTCTCACAGAGGAAGTAAAAGAGGAGCGGCAGGGGAGTGGAGTTTGCAGGAGACTATTAGTTCACTTAATTGGTTGGTGACTCTCTGAGACTCCTTGCTAAGTTTTGCAGCTATCGGCCTGGCAGCTCTCCAAGCCAGATAAGGTCCGTGACTGTAAATCCTTCCTTGAAAGACTTTGCTGGATGTGAAGGAGCAGAATTCACAGCCAATTAATACAAGGGTTTTTTTGTCGGGACAAGGAGTTTCCTTCATGCTCTCAGGAAGCCTCGGTCAGAACACCTGCCATTGGGATCTCTTGACCAACATTTGAGTGGATCTCTTTGGATCAGGAGTGTCCAACCTTGGCCACTTTAAGACCTGTGGACTTCCAATTCCCAGAATTCCCCAGCCAGCAAAGGGGAATTCTGGGAGTTGGAAGTCCACAGGTCTTAAAGTGGCCACGGTCAAAGAACCCTGCACTATGCGATCAATATATATATATATATATTTTACTTTCCAACACAACTGATATACTACAGTGGAATCTGACTTGGCAGTCACAAGTCTGCAGGGATTTGCAAACTCACAAAAACACCCCCGTTAAAGCTAGGTTAGATTTTCCTCTTTCCAGAAGTGAGTTTTCTCCTCTACTGCTCAATGGTACTGTATAGCAACGGTCACCAACCGGTGAGAATTTTGGCAATCTGCAGAAAAATTATTTGCATTTTTTATATTGCACTATATACTAAAAATGATTTTTACATATTGTATTATATATATATATTATATTGCACTAAATACTAAATATTTTTTAAAAATCGTATTAGTAGTCCGTGGGATTTAAAATTATGAATTTAGTGGTCCCTGAGGTCTGGTGACCCCTGCCATATAGGTAGCCCTTTGACTTACAACCACAATTGTGTGCAAGAATTTATGCAGATAAGTGAAAGCTTTGTCAAGTTGAGTTTTGCCCCATTTTACGACTTTTCTTTCCGCATTTTTTAAGTGAATCACTGCAGTTGTTTGTAATCCTGTTGTTATGTGAATCACTACAGCTGTTGGGTTAGTAATTCAGGTGTGTGTGTGTGTCTGGCTTCCTTATTGGCTCAGCTTGTCAAGGTCGCAAAAGGGGATTATGTGACCACAGGGCAATGCAACCGTCATAAATGTGAGTCAGCTGTCAAGCATCAATGTAAACCACGTGACCATGGGGATGCGGCAGAGGTCGTAAGTATGAAAAATGATCGTAGCTCACTTTTTACAGTGCCGTTGTAACATCGGTCACTAAATGAACTGTTATATGAGTTGGGGACTACCTGCAGTGCGAGGTTTCCCAACCGTGGGCATTTCCAGAAGTCTGGACTTCAACTCCCAGAATTCCACAGCGTGACTGTTGATGAGAATTCTGAAGATCCCTCTACACCCGTGATGGCCAACCTTTGGCACGCATGCCACAGGTGGCACACAGAGCCTTCTCTGTGGGCACGCAGACCGTCGCCACCTACTCTTCTGGTTTCGGGCACGCACATGCGTGCCATCCAGCTGGTCTTTGTGGGCACTGGAAAATGGCCTGAAAACATGAAAAACAGCCAAAAACAAGGCTGTTTTGGGGGACATTTTTCGGGACATTTTCAGGCTGCTTTGGGAGCATTTTTCTTCACGGGAGCTGAAATGGCCAGCTGGTCTTCATGGCCTGAAAACATTCTAAAAATGGACACAAAACCAGCCAAAAAACAGGCATATGCTCATTGGCCACCTGGTCTTTGATTTCCTGTGCTCTGGCGCGCACACCCGCGCATATGCACTCCCATTCCGACTTGGGCCCTCGGTGCCAAAAAGGTTCACCATCATTGGTTTACGCTCTGGATGTGCCCAAGGTTGGGGAAACACCGCTTGGTGCTACTTGGAGAAGGGAATTCTGTTTTTAGTGAGTGGAAAGCGCAGCCACCGTGTGTGTGCTTCTCACAAGCAGGAAAGTCCATTACAGGCAGTCCTCCACTTATAACCATTCATTCAGTGGGCGTCTGAAGTCATGAGAGCACTGAAAAAGTGTGATTTGAGACCCTTCCCCACACTCGCAAACGTTGCAGCATCCCTGTGGTTGAAATTCAGACGCTCTGCAACTGGTGGGCATTTATGACGGTTGCTTCTTGGATGAATAGAATAGAGCAGAGCTGGAAGGGACCTTGGAGGTCTTCTAGTCCAGCCCCCTGCTCAAGCAGGAGAGCCTATGCCATTTCAGGTAAGTGACTGCCTAGACCGCGTGCTTAGATCTGGTATGTGGGGGCCACCCTGGAAATGAGCTTGCAAGAAGGGACAGGAAAGGAGGAAGGGAAAGAGGAATGATGAAAAAAAGGAAGATGGGAAGAGAGCAAGGAAGGAAGAATGAAGAGGGGAAGGAAAAAGAATGGAGGGAAGGGAAGATTACAACAAGAGGGAGGGAGGGTCTGAGGGAGGTCCTGCCTTAGCACTTGGCCACCATAGATGCCCCCGATACAAGTGATGTCCAGCTGGCCACGCCCATCTTGACCTGGGTACCTGAGAGACCGCCTCCTGCCGATTACCTCTCAGACCAATTAAATCGCACAGGTTGGGTCTCCTCCGGATTCCATCTGCCAGCCAATGTCGGCTGGCGACTCCCCAGGGGAGGGCCTTCTCTGTTGTAGCTCCGGCCCTCTGGAACGAGCTCCCTGTTGAGATCCGGACCCTTACGACCCTCCCGGCCTTCCGCAAAGCCACCAAGTCCTGGCTGTTCCAGCAGGCTGTGGGGGGGCTGAGAAGCATTTACGTCCACGGAAATTGTGAATGTTGGTTTTGTTTTTAATATGTTGTCTTTCCCTTGTCTTTTATGAGCTGCCCGGAGTCCTCCGGGAGTGGGCGGCATACAAGACAAATAAATAATAATAATAAAAATAATAATCACACCCACCCCAGCCTCCTGAGGTCAAACACAATTCTGATGCGGCCCTCAATCCAGTTTGACATCCCTGGGCTCCTCTTACAAACATCCAGTATACGGAGCGCCCAGGATTTCTGGAGGCAAACTTTCCCACTGCTTAATCGTCCTCACTGCTACGTCCAAGTGACCCCCCTTTTGCAACCTCCACCAAAAATCAAAACAAAGATTCGCTTAACAACTCTGTGACTCACTCAACAACTGCTGCGATTCCCTGAACAACCCTTGCAAGGAAGTTTATAAAATGGGGCTCAACTCCCTTAACAATGGTCTTGCTTAGCAGCATAAATTTGGGGCTCAATTGTAAGTCAAGGACTCCCTGTACTTAAGTTTTTCTCTCAAATCCTTTTTCGGGGATAAGGGTGGCCCTTTCCTTCCATGGGTGTGCAACAGCTGGGTGCAGTCAGACCGATTTGAACACTGCTTGTGAAACGAGCGACTTATGGAAGTGAGCATTTACATCCCAGGCGCCGTTGATGTGGCTTCACAAGACAGTCGAAGCGCCACAATCTCAGGCTTCTCAACCCGAAAGAGAAGGCTCCAACATTGCTCTCCAACTCTTAACCATTTATTAGCTTTAGAAAGGGTAAAGGGTTTGCCGTTAGATCTTGTTGAAAGCAGCTATGTCAACACTCTGCACCTGCAAGGCAAAAGACAGGCGTGAGAAACTTTGCCCAGGGCAGACCTGGAGATCCCAGGCGCCCAGACGTTCGTGTAAAAAGAGACTTCGGTAATGGATGCCTAAAAGAAACTTTGGCCAGGACGCGCGTGGTCAAACATAATGAACGGGGCACATTTGAGACTTTCCTTTCCCGGGTTCAATCAGAACAGAGCTGGAAGGGACCTCAGAGGTCTTCTAGTCCAGCCCCCTGCTCAAGCAGGAGACCCTATACCATTTCAGCCAGGTGGCTGACTACTCCCTTTTTTAAAAAATCTCCAGTGCTGGAGCTCCCATAACTTCTAGTGGCAAGTTGTTCCATTGGTTAATTGTCCTCCCTGTTAGGACGTTTCTCCTTAATTCCAAGTTGCTTCTCTTCTTGATTAGTTTCCATTTGTTGTTTCTTGCTCTGCCTTCAGGTGCTAGGTAAAATAAGTCAACCTCCTCTTCTTTGTGGCAGCTCCTCAAATACTGGAAGGCGGCTATCCTGTCACCCCTACTTTTTCTATAGATTTGCCAAGCCCAAATTCTGCCATTGTTCTTCCTATGTTTTGCTCTCTCGTGCCCTCCACAACTGCCTCCATTTCTGTGATTCTTTGGACAACCATTTGTCTGGAAAGGTACCGGTTCTCCTGCTTGAGCGGGGGGTTGGACTAGAAGACCTCCAAGGTCCCTTCCAAGCCTGTGATTTTGTTTTCCCCATCTTTCCTGAGCAGGTTGAGCAGTGTAGGAACGGCTTCTGGTTCCATTTTCCATTCCTGAAAATATCACCGTGCCGAAATAAAACATTAACTGTGGTTTAAAGCTGCTGAAAACCCGTCAGGCGCGACTGCAAGACTTCAACCCTGAGGGCACCAGTGGGGAGGGGGATTATTTGGGGCAAAACTCAGCAAAAAGGACAGCTATGACGGTCCCCTTGTTGGGACTCGGAGTTCGACAACTGTGCTAAGTCAAACTCTGGCCTTGATTTGGTGTGTCGAAGGCCTTAATAAAACAGCATCAAAATAAAGAAGGTTTTACTGAGTGTGTGTGAACTCTGGGACCAGAATCCTATGCATCAAGCATTTTCTCAGGTTAACGTCAAGGGAAGGGATAATTAATCTCCCCACATGAGAAACTGGGACTTTTGTGGAAGGACAAACCAATATGTTTGTGACGGTACATAGGCCCCCATACATGCACAGCTGCAAATGGACAATAATAATAATAATAATAGCCTTCAAAATAAAATACCTGAAAATGGTAGATCAGGGTGCCTGTACCAAAGTTTACTAAACCGTTTTTGTTTAACGTTTTGAGATACTTTTGGCCTGAATCTTCATTTTCATGTTGCTTTTCATTTTGGGAAGAAACCCCCTGCAATCTATATGGCAGGAACAGGTTTAACAGATTAACCGAGTTGGAAGGGACCTTGTAGGTCATCTAGTCCAACCCCTCCCACTCAAGCAGGGGTCCTTACACCACCAAGAGGACAGTCCTGTCTCTTCTTGAAAGCCTCCAGGGATGAAGCTCCCGCAACCTCTGAAGGCAACTTCTGTTCCATGGGTTGATTGCTCTCCCTGTCAGGAAATCCCTCCTTATTTCCAGGTTGAATCTCTCCTTGGTCAGTTTTCATCCATTCTTTTTTCTCTGGCTTTTAGATGCCTTGGAAAACAGCTTGATCCCCTCCTCTCTGTGGCAGCCCCTCAAATATTGGAAGACTGCTGTCATGTCTCCCCTGGTCCTTCTCTTCACTAGATAAGCCATGCCCAGTTCCTGCAACCGTTCTTCGTGTGTTTTACCCTCCAGTGCTCTCATCATCCTGGTTGATCCCCTCTGCCCTCTTTCTAGAGTCTCTGTATCATTTACAGATTAACAGAGTTGGAAGGGTCCTTGTAGGTCATCTAGTCCACCACCACCCACCCCAAAAAAGCAGGAGACCTTACACCATTCTGCTGTCAGGAAATCCCTCCTTATTTCCAGGTTGAATCTCTCCTTGATCAGTTTCCATCCATTGTTCCTTGTCTGGCCTTCAGGGGCTTTGGAAAACAGCTTGACCCCCCTCCTCTCTGTGGCAGCCCCTCAAATATTGGAAGATGCTCTCCTGTCTCCCTTGGTCCTTCTCTTCACTAGACTAGCCATGCCCAGTTCCTGCAACTGTTCTTTCCAACCCCTTTCTCTGCCTGCCCAAAATTTTCATTTTGACTGAAGAAGCTACTTGGATGAGTAACGAACCGTCTACGTTTGTATAAACTTTGTTCCAGTTGCCATGATTTAAACATTTTAAGATACTTTTTGGCCTGGAGGGTTGAATCTGCATTTACACCATCAAAATAAAAGCAACCCACGTGAGCCAGAAGGGCCAGATGTGACCTGGGAACTGTAAAATGCCCAGCTCTGTGAGAGTTATAACCCTGGGCATTGGGCCTAGGCGAGAAAAGATTACCGATCCCTGCTCTACAGATTATCAGCGGTAATTTGAGAGAACCTGCAGATCTCTGCAAAGGAACCTTTGGCACAAGCCCTCTACTCCAGGTATTCCCTGATTTATGTTGATTTCAAGGATTTTTAACTAGCGTTGGCAGAATTTTGGGATGGCCCATCCAAATAGGAATGCAACCCCTTTGAAAAACTTACATAATCTTCAAATTTGGTAATCTCCTCTTCCAGGATATCTGTCCCAACTTTGTCGTCCTCCACCACACACTGGATCTGGAGTTTCTTGATGCCGTAGCCCACCGGGACCAGTTTGGAAGCTCCCCAGACGAGGCCATCCATCTGAACAGTTCGCACAAACTCCTCCATTTTGGCCATGTCCGTTTCGTCATCCCACTGAAAACAAGGAAGGGGGGGGGAGTGAGAAAGCTGGACCTCAAACTCACAGCTGGCAAAGGGGGATAAAATCAAGGAAGCTTTGTATGCAGAAATAAAGGGTTTCGTGTAAATGAGCCAAAAACCAACTCGCAAAACAGAGAAAACAATTGCTTCCTCAAAGGACACCAATTTAATAATTGCATGCAAATTAAGAGTCCTCTTTCGGGCTCAAGAAACCAAGAGAGGGGATAGGGATCAAAAGCACTGTGAATGCATTTAACAGGTTTAACAGATTAAGAGTTGGAAGGGACCTTGTAGGTCATCTAGTCCAACCCCCTGCCCAAGCAGGAGACTCTACAGCATTTCTGACAGATGGCAGTCCGGTCTCTTCTTGAAACCCTCCAGTGATGAAGCTCCCACAGCTTCTGAATAACAGAATAATAACAGAGTTGGAAGGGACCTTGTAGGTCATCTAGTCCAACCCCCTACCCAAGCAGGAGACTCTACACCATTTCTGACAGATGGCAGTCCAGTCTCTTCTTGAAACCCTCCAGTGATGAAGCTCCCACAGCTTCTGAATAACAGAATAATAACAGAGTTGGAAGGGACCTTGTAGGTCATCTAGTCCAACCCCCTGCCCAAGCAGGAGACTCTACAGCATTTCTGACAGATGGCAGTCCGGTCTCTTCTTGAAACCCTCCAGTGATGAAGCTCCCACAGCTTCTGAATAACAGAATAATAACAGAGTTGGAAGGGACCTTGTAGGTCATCTAGTCCAACCCCCTACCCAAGCAGGAGACTCTACACCATTTCCGACAGATGGCAGTCCGGTCTCTTCTTGAAACCCTCCAGTGATGAAGCTCCCACAGCTTCTGAATAACAGAATAATAACAGAGTTGGAAGGGACCTTGTAGGTCATCTAGTCCAACCCCCTACCCAAGCAGGAGACTCTACACCATTTCCGACAGATGGCAGTCCGGTCTCTTCTTGAAACCCTCCAGTGATGAAGCTCCCACAGCTTCTGAATAACAGAATAATAACAGAGTTGGAAGGGACCTTGTAGGTCATCTAGTCCAACCCCCTGCCCAAGCAGGAGACTCTACAGCATTTCTGACAGATGGCAGTCCAGTCTCTTCTTGAAAGCCTCCAGTGATGAAGCTCCCACAGCTTCTGAATAACAGAATAATAACAGAGTTGGAAGGGACCTTGTAGGTCATCTAGTCCAACCCCCTACCCAAGCAGGAGACTCTACACCATTTCCGACAGATGGCAGTCCGGTCTCTTCTTGAAAGCCTCCACTGATGAAGCTCCCACAACTTCTGAAGGGAAATTCTGTTCTATTGGCTGATTGTTCTCATTGTCAGGAAATTCCTCCTTATTTCCAGGTTTATTTATTTATTTGTACGATTTATAGGCCGCCCAATCCTGGAGGACTCCGGGCGGCTTACAACAAAGGAAAAAAGAAATAATAAAAAAGAAAATAAAAACAAGTTAAAATCAACACACACACATTCGTTGTGATCGGGGCTGGACCTCAACAATGAGGTCAACAGCCCCAGGCCTGCCGGAATAGCCAGGTTTTAACAGCTTTCCTGAAGGCCATGAGAGTGGGTGAGGTCTGGATTTCTGGGGGTAGCTTGTTCCAAAGGGTCGGAGCAGCCACAGAGAAGGCCCTCCTCCGGGGAGCCACCAGCCGACATTGTCTTGCTGACGGCATCTGAAGGAGGCCCACCCTGTGGGATCTCACCGGCCGTTGGGAGGAATGTGGCAGTAGGCGGTCTCGCAGGTATGCTGGCCCTAGGTTGAATCTCTCTTGGGTCAGTTTCCATTCCATGCAGCCTATACCAGAATTGGATCTATTGGTGGTCAAGCGAAATTGGCAGGAGATAACAGTGAATGGACTTCAAAGGGGGAAGGAGGACATACGTCTCTTTCAGCCGTGTGGGGACTCCAGACTAATGATGTGTTTGACCCCCACCTTCAGGCTCAGCCTGGTGTTCTCCAACATTGGAAGTTTCAAAACTTTTAAGACTTGAGGACTTCAACTCCCAGAATTCCGCAGCCAGCCATGGTAGGAGGCAGGCAGAGGGAGGTTGATAACCATGGCGATGTCAGGACATGAGTTAGCTGCCTCCCCCACTTCCGACAGCGCCCCCCCCCCCCCCCGATCTGATGTATTTGCCTGCCACTTGGAATCACAGAGTACCCCCCCTCTGGCTAGAGCAGGGGTCTCCAAACGTGGCCGCTTTAAGACTGGTGGACTTCAACTCCCAGAATTCCCCAACCACCAATTCCCCAACCACCAACCAGGACAAGAAACAACAAATGGAAACTAATCAAGAAGAGAAGCAACTTGGAATTAAGGAGAAACATCCTAACAGGGAGGACAATTAACCAATGGAACAACTTGCCACTAGAAATTGTGGGAGCTGCAGCACTGGAGATTTTTTAAAAAGGGAGTAGTCAGCCACCTGTCTGAAATGGCATAGGGTCTCCTGCTTGAGCAGGGGGCTGGACTAGAAGACCTCTGAGGTCCCTTCGAGCTCTGTTCTGATTGAACCCGGGAAAGAAAAGTCTCAAAATGTTCACCGTTCATTACGTTTGACCATGCGTGTCTCTGTGCATGCGGCACACTGGGAACAGGCTCCAGCTGTTCCTCTGCCTCACTGCTGTCTAGCTCTGTAGGCACCTGATCACTGCAAGACGGCCTTGGCCCCCTCTCTGCCTCAGACACAGAGCCCTCGTCTGAGCTTTCCTCCCCCCCCAGGACTGGCCCATCCTCCTCCCCAACCACCTCACTCTCCGACTCTGCTGCCAGCTCTGCTCGTGGCCCACAACACAGATGTCAGCTTCTGCCTTGGTACTGCTTCAGCTGTCATGAAACGGGGAGGGAGGGTTTGGTATTTGGGAGGGGTTATTCGATGTGCTGGAGGAATGTTCTAGTATTTACTGGATGGTTGGACTACGCATGCGTGGGTGCTTCCCGCCTGGACCAACGGCCCCGACATTCCATCTTCGTGATGCCTTTTGAAGTTATCTCACACCTGACACTTGAAGGACTTATGATTGGCCTGAGGCTATGATCCCAAGGGGTGGGGAATGGACTATTCTATATATCAATTGCTTTCGCGCCTAATTAAACAGACTTCGCTTCGCAACTGCTCGCTAACCATTTGTAATTAGTAAAAGTACTTTTAAGGGCAGTAAAGCAGATGAAAAAGTCAGAAAAATGAAATTTTGTTTCTGGCCTCAAGAGTAGCTTTTGTGGGGTCAAGGAGGAACACGGAGGGGGGGGGGTGAGCGTGGGGCGGGCACGTGGGAATGCCAACCTGGCCTTCAGCCCCAAAACCTCCCACTTACCGGCTTGACATCCAGAAGGATGGAGGACTTGGCAATCAGGCCCGGCTTCTTCGACTTCTTCTCGGCGTACTGCTTTAGCCGCTCTTCCCGAAGGCGGGCAGCTTCTTGGTCCTCCTCTTCCTCGTCGCTGCCAAACAGGTCGATGTCATCGTCTTCCTCGGAGGAAGCGGCGGCTGCACCCCCCGGGGATTCTTCTTTGATGGCAGCTGAAGGGAGCACCACCTTCTTGCACGGCACGGCCAGGGGCTCAACTTTCTTCATGGGCGTGACGTGCTTTGTGGAGAAAAGGAGGTGGTGAGCCTCACCCTGAAAGCCTTCCCAGGGGGAAGCCTCAAGAGCATCCAACCTACCACTGCCCTACTCCCCAGGAGAACTAATTGGGATAGCGCAACATTGCTCGCCAGGCATCTGGCTGTGGGAGTCAAGGCCAAGATGCCCATTAAATCAGGGGGTTGGACCTCCAGGGTCCCTTCCAACTCTTCTCTTCTCTCCTATTTCATTTTATTCCAATTCTATTCTTTCCTATTCTATTCTATCCCTATCCTATTCCAATTCTATTCTATCCCTTTCCTATTCCAATTCCAATTCTATTCTTTCCTATTCTATTCTATCCCTATCCTATTCCAATTCTATTCCAATTCCATTCCAATTCCAATTCCATTCCTATTCTATTCAATTCCATCCCAAATATTCTGCCTTCTATTCTTATTCTATCCCTATCCTATTCCAATTCTATCCCTTTCCTATTCCAATTCCATTCCTATTCTATTCAATTCCATCCCAAATATTCTGCCTTCTATTCTTATTCTACCCCTATCCTATTCCAATTCTATCCCTATCCTATTCCAATTCTATCCCTTTCCTATTCCAATTCCATTCCTATTCTATTCAATTCCATCCCAAATATTCTGCCTTCTATTCTATTCTTATTCTATTCTATCCCTATCCTATTCCAATTCTATTCTATCCCTTTTCTATTCCAATTCCAATTTTATTCTTTCCTATTCTATTCTATCCCTATCCTATTCCAATTCCAATTCTATTCTTTCCTATTCTATTCTATTCTATCCCTATCCTATTCCAATTCTATTCTATCCCTTTCCTATTCAAATTCCAATTCTATTCTATCCCCATCCTATTCCAATTCTATCCCTTTCCTATTCCAATTCTATTCTATCCTATTCTATTCTATTCTATTCTTATTCTATTCTATCCTTATCCTATTCCAATTCTATTCTATCCCTTTCCTATTCCAATTCCAATTCTATTCCAATTCCATTCCTATTCTATTCAATTCCATCCCAAATATTCTGCCTTCTATTCTATTCTAAATATTCTGCATTCTCTTCTATTCGTTGCTAAGGCGGCCTTGGAAGGAATGGGCCTCGGATTTTAAAAAGCATGACTGCAGTCTACAAATGGGCAAAGCAATGGACGTGCATAAGACTTATTTTTAAGCACATTTTACCTGTGTGGGTGGAGGCGGGGAAGGATGGTGGGAAGCCGATGCCCTTTCCAGCACGCTCAGGCGGCACTCCAGTTTGGAGATGGCCATTTGGAGGTTGGTGACCACTGAAAACGGGAAGGGAAAAAAAAAGATTATTAAAAGGATAGGATGCTACGCTCCGACCCCCTCAACCTATAACTACGACCGAGTCTCACAGCGTGGCTACTCACCACTACGAAGGTGTTGATTGTCTGCCTCCAAGTTAGCAATCCTGGTGACCACCTCATTTTGGTCTCCGGCTGGCCCTGCGGGGGAGGGGCCGCTGGTGGTCTGCAAGAGACAGCGAGGACAAAGAAGGGGGAGGGGGGGCGGTGAGGCCAGGCCAAGCGCTGACCTCGACCAGGCCCACAGACAACCAAGCCAAGCAGAAGCCACGGGAGGGAGATGGACAGGGGAAGACTTCCAGAAAGCAACTGGGAACCAGTAAGAGCACAAGGCAGCTTTTAGGGGTTTGCAAAGGAAAGGGGAGATGGGATTCTTGGATACCCAGGATGGGTCTCCTTCTTTTCTTAAAAAGGTGTTTATAGAGAGGCATAATGCATCTTAGAATAATTACATCTTGCCATTGGTCTCCGGATGCAATTCAAGGTGTTGGTTAGTACCTTTAAAGCCCTACATGGCTTAGGACCAGCGTACCTGCGAGGCTGCCTACTGCCACACTCCTCCCAACGGCCGGTAAAATCCCACAGGGTGGGCCTCCTTCAGATGCCGTCAGCCAGACAATGTCGGCTGGCGACTCCCCGGAGGAGAGCCTTCTCTGTGGCTGCCCCGACCCTTTGGAACCAACTACCCCCAGAAATCTGGACCTCACCCACTCTCATGGCCTTCAGAAAAGCTGTTGAAACCTGGCTATTCCGGCAGGCCTGGGGCTGTTGACCTCATTGTTGAGGTCCAGCCCCAACTGAAATGAATGTATCTGTGTTGTTTTTAACTTGTCTATTTTATTTTTATTTTATTTTATTTCCCCTCTCTGTAAGCCGCCCGGAGTCCTCCGGGATTGGGCGGCCTATAAATAAAATTAAACTTGAACTTGAAACTGAGCTTGGTTCCTTCCTTCCCTTCCTTCTCCCCCCCATCTCCCTTCCCCTGGGTGCCCTCTTGAGCTTGATTGTTATCTTGCAGATGTTTCATGACCCAACTAGGTAACATCATCAGTGACCTTCCTTCCTTCCCTCCCTTCTCCTTGGGGCTCTCTAAGCTCGGCTGGTTTTTTTTTGCAGACATTTCGTGACCCATCTCGGTAACGTCATCAGTGGGAGATGGGGATTGCAGAGAGGACGACGACTGTGGGGTCCTTGAGCCTCTCTGAGCTTGGTTGTGTTCTCGCGGCCTTCCACGACACAAACTAGGCGATCTCAGGACGGATGCTCAGAGAGCTCCCGAGGGCCGCACATTTCAACCCTGAGCTGCAAGCGTTCTCCCTTATGGGTACTTGGGGAGGACACGGAGGTTCATCATCTTCAGCTGGAAAGTAGGAACTCCACGTTAAGAAAGGAAGCGTAAGAACCCAATCCTGTAATAAAATCTCACAAGGGTCGAGAAATACCTTTCCTTATTCAGGTTGGACAGAGCATCTGTCCCTTCTTCATAGGATCAAAAGAAGTTCTAAAGCAGTGTTTCTCAACCTTGGCCACTTGAAGATGTCTGGACTTCAACTCCCAGAATTCCCCAGCAGTGGTTAGGACAGTGTTTCTCAACCTTGTCAACTTGAAGATGTCTGGACTTCAACTCCCAGAATTCCCCAGCCAGCGAATGCTGGCTGGGGAATTCTGGGAGTTGAAGTCCGGACATCTTCAAGTGGCCAAGGTTGAGAAACACTGCTCTAAAGAGCTTGGCTGGAAATCTTACCAGCTATTGAGTTCAAGGCAATTTTGGCTTGATTTTATCATTTTTTTTTTGTAAGCAGAAGGATTTTATTTATTTCTCCGGCCCTTCACAACATAGCTACTCTGGCCAAGCACAAAAGCAGACTTGTGGAGCCCCCAAAAGATTCAAATGGGGGGGAGCGCTATGCGAGATATTAGCAGCGCAAAACTTTTCACGTGAGCTGAAATCACTCTTCCATCATCCTGTCTGGGAAGGGATTTCTGCCAGATTTTTTTTTCATGGGGGAAAATCTACCTGGTTGTTAAGCATCCACGGGTTATCCTCGACTTATAACTAATTCGTTCCGCGACCGTTTCAAAGTTACAACGGCACCGGAAAAAGTAACCTACGACCGTTTTTCAGGCTTAAGACCGTTGCGGCATCTCTACGATCACAATCTGGACATTTGGCAACCGATTCATATTTAGGACGGTTGCAGCGTCTCCGGGAATCATGTCATCCCCTTTTGCAGCTTTCTGAGAAGCGAAGTCAACGGGGGGAGAGCCAGATTCATTTAACAACTGTGTCACTGACTTAATAGCTGCAGGGATTCACTTAACAACTGCAGCGAGGACGGTCGTAAAAAGGGGCAAAACCCATTCAACAAATGTCTCGCTTAGCAACAGAAATGCTGGACAAGGGACTTTCGAGTTTGATTTTTGAGATAGAACGATGTCGCTGTGTTTTGTGCATTTTGACACACAAAAGCGCCCAGATGTTAAAATTAAAATTCTCCCAAGTTAAAAAGGTAAAAGTTCCCCTCGTACGTATGTGCTAGTTGTTCCTGACTCTAGGTGTTCATCTCCATTTCAAAGCCGAAGAGCCAGCACTGTCTGAAGATGTCTCCGTGGTGGTCATGTGGCTGGCATGATTAAATGCCGAAGGCGCACGGAACGCTGTTCCCTTCCCACCAAAGTAGTTCCTATTTTTCTACTTGCATTTTTTGCGTGCTTTCGAACTGCTAGGTTGGCAGAAGCTGGGACAAGTCACGGGAGCTCACTCCGTCACACGGCGCTTGGGATTTGAACCTCCAAACTGCTGACCTTTCTGATCGACAAGCTCAGCATCTTAGCCCCTGAGCCATGAGGATATGACTAATACAACGTCTCTAAAAAAGGGAGGGATTATATGACGGCTTCAAAAGTCAAATGCTCAGCCCTCCCAGAAGGTGCCTGAAACTGAAAGGCCAAAAATGCATAGAAATGGCACACTGGACAGGACAGAGTTTTCCAAGCAACACAACAAGAGGCATGGAGGACTCCCGTTAAACTTCCATGCCGGCTGTGACAGAGACAGACAGACGGAAGGAAGGTGATTGCGTCCCTTCCCACAAGCGACTTACAGCCGCGCGACCCTTGCGCTTCTTGGAACGAACACCAGTGGCTTCCTGAGGGTTTTGCAAAACTGTCTTGAGCTGGAAAGGGCAAGATATATAGATATATTTTTCTTGGTAAAATAATTCCACCATGATTGAGATTCATTCATGCAGTAGAGTGGAAGGGGAGTGTAGCAGGAGCCTCACTATCTGGAATTAAAAGGATTTAAAAAAAAAAAAAGCTTTCCCAAGTACCAATATGCTGAGAGCAAGGAGGCGCGGAATACAGGGAACAGCTTAATCTCAAAGCAATGTCCCCTTTAAATTAGAAAATGCTCATTATTTGGGCTGTGACTCTCAAACGCTGCATCTCCCTGCAGTTATGCTATTTAAGTCAGGGGTCTCCAATCTTGGCCTCTTGTGGACTTTAAATCCCAGAATTGAAATCCACAAGTCTTAAAGTGGCCAAAGTTGGAGACTTCTGATTTAACGAGATTCCTTTCCACAATACAGAGAATTATAATTAGAAGAATGAATGAAGCTTTGCTTGACTGGCTGTTCTCCAGGCAAGACACACACTAGGATGGCATTCTTATGCAACGTCTATGGATGCACAAAGTATTTGGTGAGGCATGTCGTAACAGAATTAACCAGAGTTGGAAGGGACCTTGGAGGTCTTCTAGTCCAACCCTGGGTACCTGAGAGACCGCCTCCTGCCGATTACCTCTCTCAGACCAATTAGATCGCACAGGTTAGGTCTCCTCCAGATTCCATCTGCCAGCCAATGTCGGCTGGCGACTCCCCGGGGGAGAGCCTTCTCTGTTGCAGCTCCGGCCCTCTGGAACGAGCTCCCTGTTGAGATCCGGACCCTTACTACCCTCCCAGCCTTCCGCAAAGCCACCAAGTCCTGGCTGTTCCAGCAGGCTGGGGGGGGGGGGGGGGGGGCTGAGAAGCATTTACCTCCACGGAAATTGCGAATGTTGGTTTTGTTTTTAATATGTTGTCTTTGTCTCGTTTTCCCCCTTTCCCTTGTCCTTTGTGAGCCGCCCGGAGTCCTCCGGGAGTGGGCGGCATACAAGACAAATAAATAATAATAATAATAATAATAATAATAATAATAATAATAATAATAACCCCCCTGCTCAAGCAAAAGACCTTATAACATTTCAGACAAACGGCCGCCCAATCTCCCCTTAAAACCCTCCCGTGGTGGAGGCACCCACCACTTCTGGTGGTGAGCTGTTCCACTGGTTCATTGTCCTCACTGTCAGGAAATCAATTTCTCCTTAGTTCTGGGGTTGCTTCTCTCCTTGATGAGTTTTCCCACCCACCCCCGTTGCTTCTTGTCCTGCCTGGAGGTGTGACTTCTCTGCGAAAGTCCTGCCCTCCGGAACAGAATGTCCCCCGTAATGGCTTTGGCCTTTTTCCCAGGCCTGGCACAGGGCATCTGTGGAGCCCTCTGGAACATTTCTCGGTGCTGGCTCAGGTTGCTCTGCTTGCGCCTTTTAAGTTTACAAGCACATATTGTAAATCACCCAACGTCTTTATGTAGCTGGGTAGCCTTAAAAAAGTTACTATTATTACGTATTATGGGAGATGGATTTGGCTGGAAATGTTCCCAAGCCCTGAAGGGAATCAGTTCAAGTGTTTTAAAAGCAGCTGCTTACATACACCGTATTTTTCGGTGTATAGGACGCACCAAGATTTCGAAGAGGTAAGTATGAAAAAAAGGTTTTTGTCCTCCCTGGCCTATGGGAGCACTTTGCAAGCTTCTTTTTTCACCGAAACGGGGGCATTTTCCCTTTCCCCCCATCCCTGCTGAATCCTGCAGAATGCATCGGGGGGGGGGGAGGCAAAAGCACCCCTGTTTTTGTGACAAACGCCCCGTTTTTCACCCATTTTTCACAAAAATGGGACGTAAGGGTGGGGCTTCGGGGAAATGGCTATATTGAGTGTATAAGTCGCATCAACATTTCCACACTCTTTTAGGAGGAGAAAAGGTGCGTCTTATACACCGAAAAATACAGTAAAAGGGAAAATTAACAATTACTCTTCCGTACAGTTAGTACAGTTGGACTGCAGGGCCATCCAACCGGTCAGTCCTAGAGAAGGTCAACCCTGGCTGCTCTTTAGAAGGCCAGATCCTGAAGAGGAAACTCAAAGACTTTTGCCACCTAATGAGAAGGAAGAAGGACTCCCTGGAGAAGAGCCTCATGCTGGGAACGATGGAGGGCAAAAGAAGAAGAAGGGGACGGCAGAGAAGGAGGTGGCTGGATGGAGTCACCGAAGCAGTCAGCCTGAGCTTAAATGGACTCCAGAGGATGGGAGAGGACAGGAAGGCCTGGAGGAACGTTGTCCATGGAGTTGTGATGGGTCAGACACAACTTTGCAACTAGCGACAGGTAGTCCTCAACCTGACGACCACAACTGAGCCCAACATTTCTACTGCTATAAGAGCCAAGGTGGCGCAGTGGTTAAATGCAGCACTGCAGGCTACTGCTAGATCAGCAGTTCAGCGGTTCAAATCCCACCGGCTCAGGGTTGACTCAGCCTTCCATCCTTCCGAGGTGGGTAAAATGAGGACCCAGATTGTTGGGGGCAATATGCTGACTCTCTGTAAACCGCTTAGAGAGGGCTGAAAGCCCTATGAAGCAGTATATAAGTCTACTGCTATTGCTATTGCTAAGTGAGGCAGTCGTTAAGTGAGTTTTGCCCCACTTTTACAGCCTTTCTTGCCACAGACATTGAGTGGATCACTGCAGTTGTTAAGTTAGGAACGCGGCTGTTAAGTGAATCTAGCTTCCTCGTTGAGTGGGCTTTTCAGAAAGTCGCAAAAGGAGACCGTCGTAAGTCCAAGCCTGTTGCCAAGTGTCTGAATTTTGATCAGGTGACCATGGGGTGCAGCAACAATCATGAGTAGGGAAAAATAGTCACAAATCATTTCCCCCCAGGGTTGTTGTGGTTTCGAGGAATCCCTAAACCACCAGCGGTTGTAAGTACAGGTAGCCCTCCACTTACGGTCACAACTGAACCCCAAATTTATGTCGCTAAGTGAGAAACTCGCTGTGACTTTGGCACTTGCAGTTTACGACTTCTCTTGCCATAGTTGTTAAGTGAATCGCTGTGAAAAATACAGTACAGGAGACCGATTTGGTTGAGACTAGAAATATTTCCAGGGCTGAATCCAGCATTTTAAAAGCAAATCCTGACATTAAAAAAGCTTCAAGCTTCACATGTTTAAGGTAGCTTGTATCCACCATGAAATATAATCACCAGCGTAGCTGACAGTTCTCCAACCGTCACTTAAAAATAGAATATGGATATTTAATACAGAACATCTGCTATCCCTCTCTGTCTCCATCCATATCTATCTATCTATCTATCTATCTATCTATCTATCTATCTATCTATCTATCTATCATCTATCTATCTATATCTATCTATCTATCTATCAGCTGTCTGTCTGTCTATCTATCATCATCTACCTACCTACCTATCATCTGTCTGTCTGTCTGTCTATCTATCATCTACCTACCTACCTATCATCTGTCTGTCTGTCTGTCTGTCTATCTATCTATCATCTACCTACCTACCTATCTATCATTTCTCATTCTATAATCTATCGCTTAACAACCGTGTTATGAACTGAACAACTGCAGTGATTCGTTTAACAACGGTGGGGAGAAGGGTCGTAAACTGGGGGAAAACTCACTTTAACAACTTAGGAATGGAAATGTTGGGCTCAATTTTTGTTATAAGTCGAAGACTATCTCTTATCTTCCCCCGGACACACAGAGGGCAGGACAGATAGTCCTCGACTTACAACAGCTCACTTAGTGACCGTTCAAAGTTACAACGGTCCTGAAAAAAAAGTGACTTATGACCATTTTTCAGACTTACAACTATTGTAGCCGCCGCATGGATCAAAACTGAGATACTTGGGAACTGACTCACATTTATGAACATTGCAGTGTCCAGGGGTCAGATGATTCCGCTTTTGCGACCGTCTGATGAGCAAAATGCACTGGGAAGTCGGATTCACTTAAAAACCGTGTTTCTAATTTAACAACAGCAGTGATTCACTTAACAACCGTGGCGAGGAAGGTCGTAAAATGGAACAAAATTCACTTAGCAAATGTTTCACTTAGCAACAGACATTTGGGGTTCAATTGGGGTCGCAGTTCGAGGACTACCAGCCTCACTTCAACATCCTTCCTTCCCAGCTTGGTTAAGAAAGTCCTTGACTTACGACCCACAAGTGGAGTGGAACTTCCATTGCTCAGGAAATGCTGTTATGAAGGGGCTCGAAGTTTGTTGGCGATTGGTTGTTAAGTGAAGCACAGTTGTTAAGCAAATACAACTCCCTCCACCGACTTTTGCTTGTTGGAAGCCAGCTGGGAAGGCCGCAAGCGCCAATCACATAAACCCAGGACACGGGTGCCATGCACCCACATTTTGATCATGTTACTGTAGGGATGCTGTGACAGTCGTAAGTGTGAGGACTGGCCGTAAGTCACTTTTTTTCCAGAACCATGATAGCTTCGGATGATCACTAAGTAAAATGGCTGTAATTTGAGAACCACCTGTACAGTGAAAAGGGACGCAGAGTGAGGCTATTCTTGTTCTCGCTCCTTCTGCGGAAGAATTAAGGAAAATTCTGCAGTCAGAGAAGCCCAAGAATTTTGAATTGTGCCTTCTGGCTCCAAACAGCCCACGTTACAGGCATGACCGCAATACAGCCCAAAAACTTATCCTGCAAAAATTTGAGACCGTCATTGAGTTTCACCCCTGTGTATGACCTTTTCGGCCACAATTGTTAAAGGGAATCGCGCCACGTGTTAAGTGAGTCAGACGGTTTCTGCCTTCCCTGTCGATTCTGCTCGTCAAGATCTGTGTGATCTCGGGACACTGAAACCGTCGTAAATGTGAGTCAGTTGTCAAGCATCACACGTGTAAATCACATGACCACGGGGATGGCGACAATGGCTGTTAAGTGGGGGAAATGGTCATAAGACACGTTTTTCAGGGCAGTTGTAACTTCAAACGGTCACTAAACAAACTGTTGTAAGTCGAGAACTACAGGTAGTTGTTTAGGGTTAATCTGCAAAAGCGTTACTCCCTCCTGCAGGAAGCTGAGCCTTTCATCTCACACAATCCAGGCTCTCCAATTTATGGCAGAGAGAATCCACCCAGGCAGTCAGTCACAAAGTGGGTTTTATTTCCTTTTTTCCCAAAGGCGAATGGACTTCGTTTTCCCTTGAAGATATTTCGCTTCTCATCCAAGAAGCTTCTTCAGTTCTTGATCGGAAGCTTCACCAGAACGGAAGAAGCTCCTTGGATGAGAAGCGAAACATCTTCAAGGGAAAACAAAGTCCGGTTGTTTTTAGGAAGAAAAAAAAATGACCTGGATGACTGAGAATCTCCATAGACAACCACACAGGTAGAAGTTTATCGGAGGAGGAGGGGAAGAGGAGGGAGGACTGAGGGGTCCTTGATGCTCTCTGAGCTTGGTGCTTTTCTTGCAGACGTTTCATGACCCAACTATGGAACATCATCAGTGCTAGAAGGGAGGAGGGGGGTTTGCAGATAGGAGGAAGAGGGGGAGGAAATGGGAGTCCTGTGGGATCCTTGGTGTTCTCTGACCTTGATAGCTTTCTTGCAGACATTTCATGACCCAACTATGGAACATCATTAAGGAAGGAAGGACGGAGGGGGGGTAGGGAGGGAAGAAAGGGAAGGAAGGAGAGAGGAAGGAAGGAAAGGAACGAAGGGAAGAAAGAAACAAAGGGAAGGAAGGAAGGAAGGGGGGAGGAAGGGAAGGAAAGAAGGAAGGAACAAAGGGAAGGAAGGAAGGAAGGGAAGAAAGGAAGGAAGGTCTGGAGATATGCCACAGCCAGGAAAAAAATAAAAAGAGCGGAAAGAGCCAGCTGGTGAGAGAGCGTTCGGGTACTCACTCCGGCCAGTGACTTCTGGATATTCTCCCTTGCTCTGGCAATGTCGCGCAGGATGGTGCTGGCGCCGTTCTCCTGCAAACATGCAGAAAGAACCAAGTGGTGTGTTTTCCTTTTCTCTCTGTTTCCAAAGAGGCGCATTCAGACACAGGAGAGGCTCCCCCCAAGGGTGGCTCAAAATGAAAGGGGACCCGACTTTTTAAAGGTGCGCAACAGCTGGCCCATGGGGAAAAGCAGCCCGCGTGAAAATTCGCCTGCTCAGCGCAAGGCGGGCGGCTCTCAGTCAGGGAAAGTTCCAGAGGTGGTTTTCTTAATTCGTTTGAGAATGTTAACGTTTCCCATGTCTTTCCCCATTTAGCATATGGCACGTTCACATCACATTTCAAGTACAAGAGAGGAAAGTACAAAATATGGCAGAGAAAATCTAAAAATACTGGGCATATTATGTCTACACCAGGGGCCTCCAACTTTAAGCCTGGAGGACTTCAACTCCCAGAATTCTTTAAACCTGGAGGACTTCAACTCCCAGAATTCTTTAAGCCTGGAGGACTTAAGTTGTGCTGGCAGGGGAATTCTGGGAGTTGAAGTCCTCCAGGCTTAAAGTTGCCAAGGTTGGAGACCCCTGGTGTAGATCCCCAATCTTTACGGCTTGGCAGCCCAGCAAGTGGTGGGTAAGAGGGGAACTGGCCCGTGCAAGCAGTTTACTACCTCTCGCCCAACATCAGCTGCGCCCGCTGGCCATCCTCTTGCGCAGCCCAGTTCTGAATGGGCCAGGGCGCGGTAGTGGGCAACGGGCCGGGGGATTTGGCGTCTCCTGGCCTAGATTACAGAGATTGTGTTTTGTTTCTTTTGTCACAGCCGGGAAATGAATGAAGTCTCCATTGGAGACCCCTATTTTTTTGCACTGTGTCGCTATGTGTGGGATAGTTTGTCACAATTCAGTGTGGCAATTTGTCCCACTTGTAGAGGGTATCTGCACACCTTATCAGTGGCCAGTTGTGCATTTGGTTCGGTGTTGTTCATGTTGCTTAGGGCTGATCAAACCCCAGGTGGGTTTCCCATGATGCAAGGTGAACTTCAACACTGTGTGTGTGTGTGTGTGTGTGTGTGTGTGTGTGTGTGTGTGTGTGTGTGTGTGATGGGGGGGTTTCTGTCCGATGTTGTTTTCACCTTTTGTGAATATTAACACCACCTTCAACAAGTACTTTAGCAGCAGAAATGCAGGTAGCTCTCAACTTGCAACCACAACTTATGTTGCTAAGTGAGAGAAGTTTGTTAAGTGGGTTTTGCTCCATTTTACGACATTTCTCGCCACTGTTGTTAAGTGAATCTCTGCAGTTGTTATGCGGGGTTGTTAAGTGAATCGGGCTTCCTCATTGACTTGGTTTGTGAGAAGATGGCAAAAAGGGGAATCACGTGACCCCCACCCCCACCCCCCGGGACACTGCAACGGTCGTTAAATACGAGTCAAAATTCAGCGTCTGAATTTTGATGGCCTGAGCATGGCGATGATACGACAGTCGTAAGTATGAAACACGGTCATCAGAAGGCTGCCAAATGGGATCACGTGACGGGTGGTGGCAGCAATAGTCATAAGTATGAGTCAACAACCAAGCCTCCAAATTTTGATTACATGATCATGGGGGATGCTACAATAGTCGTAAGTATGAAAAATGGACATAAGTCAATTTTTCCGGAGCCGTTGTAACTTCCAAGGGTCACTAAATAAACTGTTGTAAGTCGAGGACTGCCTGTAGCCGGATGGGGAAGTTAAGTTCCATAAGCTTCCAGTAGGAAGCTGGAACCAATCAGTGTGAAGACTGCGCACCTATGCACAATGCACAGCTGGGATTCAGAGGGGTGTGTGTGTTTGCATCAGCCCATCTGCGACCTCCGCTTACCCATCAAACCCTTCACCCCATCGCTCTGGGGCTGGTTGTACTAACTCTTCATGGCTACATCCAGGGGTTCTCCTGCAACACCTCTATAGGGGCAGGGGGGAGGAAACCACCCAAATTCTGCATTAGGCAGGTGAGGGGAACTATGCCCAGCCAAGCCATCCTTAGACCACACTCATGGCGCTGTCAGTAAAATTATTTGCCGTAAAAAGGGGGCGCATGCAAGACACACCACAAATGGCTTCCACAATTCTATTGGTTTTCAGCCCAAACGCAAGTCAGTAAGTTCATTTGGGGAAACTTAGAAATGCAATAAAAATGTAATTTATCCCCAGGATATTCCGGCCAGCACTGCAAGATGAGTAATTTATTTGGTTTTTCTGTATTTCTATGCTGCCCATCACACAGGCATGCCTCTGGGTGGTTACGGGTATTGAATTTGGAAGAGGCTTAAATTCTGTGCTCCCAAATTTGAACAAAACTCTGCTTACATTAAAAAAGTGTCTATCAATCTTGTCCCCAAACAAGGACTGAGGTATTAAAACAAAAAAATGAGGGGGGTGGGACAAGCAAAAATACTGGAACAAGGAAGCAGACAAGACTCGTGATAGACTAGCTGTGAGATCAGAACAGGCTGATCTAACAATTATTCCACCAGCTAAGGACATGGGGTGACAAACACTTTCTCCCTAAAGTTAGGAATAAAATGGATTTTTTTTTTAAAAAAAAACCTCTTTCAAAATGTAACTGCAATACAGAATTCCGATTGACAGAGACCCTGAACAAAGCCCCACATATAAGGGGCTGCTTTAATGTGTTCGGATGGTGTCTCTTGTGTGGGATCCTTGGTGGTTTCCTTGCAGACATTTCATTATCCCACTAACATCATTAGTGGGATAATGATGCTTCCCAAGAGCCTGAAGCAAACTCCTGGTCCCGACAAAAACCCCTTTTATGAATTTAATGTGAATTCTGCTCATTCCCATCCTGCAAAGACTTTCAAGGGAGGATTTACAGTCACAGACCTCATCTGGCTTGGAGAGCTGCCAGGCCGAGATCTGAGAAACTTGGCCAGAAGTCTCGGAGAGTCACGAACTAATTAAGCGAACTAATGGTCTCCTGCAAACTCTACTCCCCTTCCATTCCCCCTGGGAGGGGCCATTCATCGTCCCCCTGTGGACTTACTCCCAAGTCGACCCTTGTTCCTTAGCTGCTCCCTTCATCTGGCAGCTCTGCGCATGCACACACTGGGAACAGGCTCCAGCTGTTCTTCTGCCTCAATGATGTCCAACTCCGAAGGCAGCTGATAACTGTCAGACGGCCCTGGCCCCCTCTTTGCCTCCGACACACAGCCCTCCTCAGAGCCTTCCCCAGACTCCAGGACTGGCCCATCTTCCTCCCCAACCTCCTCACTGTCCGAATCTGCTGCCAGCTCTGCTGGCGGGCCACAACAATTAGTGCTAGAAGGGAGCACTACATAGAGCACTGATGCTATTCCCTAGTTGGGTCATGAGACGTATGCAAGAAAACCACCAAGTTCAAAGAGCACCAAGGACCCCACTGGTCAATCATGAACTACAAAGATTCTCTTCTGTTATGGCATCTTTTGAGTCGTGAGTATACAAGCCTAGGAGAACAAGACACTCACGCACACTTTTGCAATTTTCCGCACATAACCAGGAGAACCACTGAAAACCAGTAGCATCTGCATGGAAATGGGGCTGGGGTAGTGTGGGGTGGAAGCCTAACCAGAGGATAAGATTGCTCCAAAGTGGTTCTCAGGAGCTAAGACAGAAACAATAATAATTATCCCAAACTTGTTCCTTCAGCTGAGAACCCACAGCGAGGTGTTCCAGGGGCTTATTTTAATAAGCCAGTTTCATTAAAATCTCAAACCAAGAATCCTGGCTTGTCCCAGAAGAGGGGGAGGCAATGGCCACAGTGACCACGCACAAATGGAGGGATTTATCCTATGTGGGTGGAAAATGAAGGAGCTGGTGTTAAACCAGAGACCTTCAAACTTGGCAACTTTTAAGACGCGTGGACTTCAACTCCCGGAATTCTCCAGCCAGCAAAGTTTGGGGAGCCCTGCGCTAAAACTATTTCCGGGATTAAAAGCTTCCTGTTAACTACAGTACTCCGATATCTGTGAGCCAGAATCTCAGACTACAACTAATGCAGGTAATCCTCGACTTACAACAATTCATTTAGTGACCGTCGAAAGGTAGAATGGCACTGGAAAAAAAATGATTTCACATTTACAACCGTTGCTGCAATTCCCAGGGTCACGTGATCAAAATGCAGACGCTTGGCAACCGGCCTCTACTTATGATGGTTGCAGTGTCCCGAGGTCACCTGATCCCCTTCTGCGACCCTCCAGTCGATGGAGGAGCCGGTGTCAGGTTTCCTAAAAATGCCCAAATTGATTCATGAGTCTCGAGCCAAGTTTCAAATACAAAACCAGCCATTTATTAGGAGCACCAATAGGCAAGGCCTTTCCGCAGTCAGATCTGAGCTTTGTTTCAGTTGTAGCTGAACTTCACCCGTTCCTTCCCTCCCCTCCCCTCCCTCGGTCTGTGTCATAAATCACATTCTCCAATGAGGTGCACCCCTCCCAAGCCTGCTGGAGTAATCTGAGATCCGACTTTAGCCGAAAGTACGTGTGGAATACGCTTAACAACCGGGGCCCTAACTTATCAACTGCGGTGATTCACTTAACAACAGTGGCAAGAAAGGCCGTAAAACAAATGTCTCACTTAACAACAGAAATTTGGGGCTCAATGATGGCCGTAGGTCGAGGACTACCTGTATTAAGTGTTCAGACTGAATGTGACGTGTTTCAGGTAATCCTTGACTTACAAATACACCTTTAGCAACCAAAGTTACAATGGTAGTAAAAAAAAAAAAGTGACAGGACCACTTTTTCACACTTAACGACCGTCGCAGTCTCCACAGGGTCACGTGATCAAAATTCAGGCACTTGGCAACTGGCTTGTACTTATGACAGTTGCCGTGTCCCAGGGTTACGTGATCCCCTTTTGCGACCCTCCGGCAAGCAAAGCCCATGGGGAAGGCAGATTCACTTCAAAACATTGTGACAAACTTAACAACTGCAGCGATTCACTTAACAACGGTGGTGAGAAAGGTCGTAAAATGGGGCAACACTCACTTAAGAACCGTCTTGCTTGGCAAAGGAAATTTTGGACTCGATTGTGATTGTTAAGTCAAGGACTACAGGCCTGTTACTCCGAGGGTTACTCGGGAATCAGGCCACCCCTCCACACACACACACACACACACACAAAGGAGCAGAACCCGCAACCGTTTCCTTGACTCTCTTTGAAGGTGCCCCACTCCCCCTCTCAGGCCAAAGACTCAAAATTATTGGGGAGTTCAAACTTACCCGATTCCAAGGGTGACTTGTCAATGGGACAGAGTTAAAAATGGCCAGAGAAATCCTCTCTATGAGTCAAGTTACGATGCTGAGAACCGAGCAGAGAAGCTACACAATTTGTACTCGCTGGTGGCGTTGGGGGAAAACGGACCATTTTTGCCATCAGATCTTTGGGGCTTTCTCAACGGGTAACCCTCAAAAGGGGAGCCGAAACTGGCAGGAGAGGCAGATAGAAATATTTTCCCAAGGTGTTGTGGCCTGGACCCTCCAGCAGCCGAATCAGAGGAGGAGGATGGGTGGGAGTCAAGGTCAGAATCAAGGCAGCCTGAGAGCTCCGAGGGGGACGAGGGAATGGCAGAGAGAGAGAGACAGAGGCGGAGCCTGGGCTGTCCGTCAGCCCTCAGATGGACAGTCAACATCCTCCAGGTCTGGAGATGACTGATGAGGAAGAGGAGGAACAGCTGTGTCGTCTGCCTGACGCCAGAATGCACAGAAGGCAGAGGAGAGGAGAGCAGTGGAAATCTACGGGCTGGTCCTTGGGACGGAAGCCCCACTGTAGCTCTGGGGATAAAAGGCAGGGGGAGGAGATGAAGAGATGTGGTGGACCACTGTTCCTCTCCCCTGCCAGACAGACCTGTTAGCCTGCGGTGAGAGAGAAAAATTTGCGCCAGGGCTGCCAGCGCGCCTAATAAAGGAATTGTTGCTTCAACTACAGGAGGGTTGTTGTGTTTGGGGAGCTGGGTCAGAACACTAGGCCTTGTGGGGACCTCAACGCAGGAGAAAAATAGGAGCTTGGATGGATCAGAGGGAACTAGGAGGTAGAAGCCCCGTTTGGGTGGGACCAGATAAAACGAGGGGCCCCCCGTGGCTTTGGGCACGGGAGATGCTAGCATCTTACCTGCGGGCAGGAAGGGCTGCGGGCTGGACCGTTCACCTGTTCATAGTACCGTTTCTCAGCATCGTCGTACTTGAATTTGTCGAACCAGATCTTCTCGTGCATAAGGAAGTGGGTTGCCATTCTCCTGCAGAGGGGAGGAGCTTAAATCAATATTTGAAAGGCCTTGGTTTTAGGATGAGCAGGTCGCCGTTCCTCTCTCTATCCCTCGGGGCCCCAGCTGGTAAAAACTCACTAACCCAGGGGTCGGCAACCTTAAACACTCAAAGTGCCACAAAAGTCCTAACTGGAAGCCCCCCCCGTTCAATTCTGGAGCCGACTGGAAGTCCGGTTCCCCACCACAGAGTCTCCTCCTAGCGTGGCATCCTTTTCCCTCTACCTGTCCTAACCGAAAGTCCTATCAATTGTGGAGCCGACCGGCGACAGGGAGCCGCAGCAGAGGGATGAAAGAGCCACATGCGGCTCCAGAGCTGCAAGTTGCTGACCGCTGCACTAACCCATCACTCTGGATCTGGGATGTCCAACCTTGACGCCTTTAAGGTGTGTAGACTTCAACTCCTAGAATTCCCGAGCCAGCCAAGGTTGGACATCCCAGATCTATACGAAAAAGCTGACCAAAATGCAATCAAACAATTACTCGAATCAAAACTGAAAATTGATCGGAACCCAACTACTAGTTAACAAATTTTGGCTTCCAAGAGGGGTACAGAAGGAGCAGCGCCCTCACTCTATTTCCCCCCCCCAGAAAATACATAGGCACCAACTCTACAAGCAACACATGATCCTTAAACGGCACAGAATGATGGGCTTGGCAGTGCCCCAACCTTCTTAGTACACTCTGAACAGGCCTCCGCTAATAGAGCCCTCAAGGGATTAAACAAAAACCACACAAGCGAGCCACTGTTTTACAACGGGCCAGTTTCCAAACTGTTTCAGGCGGTAACCTTTATCTAGGGCAGTGTTTCTCAACCTTGACAACTTGAAGTCCTGTGGAGTTGAAGTCCACAGGATTTCAAGTTGTCAAGGTTGACAAACACTGATCTAGGCAATTCAGGGATAATTAGGAATCTCAATCCTTGAATCTGCCTCTAGAAGGGAAGCACATTTTTTTTTAAAAAATGCACATGGTAATAAAATACTGGATGTGGGCTGGAATTCAGCAGCAATGGAAATAAATGGACAGTAGGACAGATGGATTACCGCGACTAACAGGGCAAAATATAATCACAGGGCAAAAGATTTAAAATCTATCACAGTTGCCCTTAGAGATGCTTACTAAACTACAGATGGTACACCACAGAGTACCATGAACGCCATCAAAAAGTACTTCATCTCAAGAGGCATCCAAAATCTGGTTTATGCCCTTCATGCAGGCCTAAAACGTCAAGCATCCAGGCTTCTATAAAATAGAATAGAATAGCAGAGTTAGAAGGGACCTTGGAGGTCTTCTAGTCCAACCCGCTACCTAGGCAGGAAACCCTACACCATTTCAGAGAAATGGCTATCCAACATTTTCTTAAAGACTTCCAGTGTTGGGGCATTCACAACTTCTGGAGGCAAGTAGTTCCACTGATTAATTGTTCTAACTGTCAGGAAATTTCTCCTTAGTTCTAAGTTGCTTCTCTCCTTGATTAGTTTCCACCCATTGCTTCTTGTTCTACCCTCAGGTGCTTTGGAGAATAGCTTGACTCCCTCTTCTTTGTGGCAACCCCTGAGATATTGGAACGCTGCTATCATGTCTCCCCTAGTCCTTCAATTCATTAAACTAGACATACCCAGTTCCTGCAACCATTCTTCATATGTTTTAGCCTCCAGTCTCCTAATCCTCTTTGTTGCTCTTTTCTGCACTCTTTCTAAAGTCTCCGCATCTTTTCTACATCGTGGCAACCAGAACTGAATGCCGTATTCCAAGTGTGGCTGTTTTATTATCCTTCAAATCATCTCTGCCCTCTAGTGCCCCTCTTGTGAAGCAGCATTTCTACAAACATTGCCCCCAAGGGGGACCACGACAACACATCACAGGACAACTCACCGTGGCCAAATTCGCCACGGGGCAAGAGTTACACTAATATCGAAGAAATGGTGCAATGGGATCATTAAAGGAAAGATGCCGAAACAGGGACAGAATGAAATGTGAATGACAGAAATGACAATAATTCAACTCAATTGTTGAATGGTCCCGCAGCCACAATCTGGGGGAGTTACTAAGGTCACGTTATCCAGTAGGCTGCAGCAAGTTCTCCCACCCTGGCACCAAGGACCAGGTTTTTGGAGAATTTGACACATTTTTCTCAAATGAGACCAGGCAGAACATGCTTCCAACACATTGCATGCACAGAGTCATTAAAGGGGAGGGGGGGTGGCTTTTAAAATCTAGATTCAGTGAATGAAGCACTCCTTCATCTCACATTAGCTCGGTACTCATCTGTCAAGTCGCCCCAAAACAGAGACGCAAAGGACCTCTTTCCACACCCTTTCCTTAACTCTGGAACACCGGAATGCATTCTCAGAATACAGAATCACTGAGTTGGGAGGGACCTTGGAGGTCTTCTAGTCCAACCTCCTGCTCAGGCAGCAAACCATTTCAGACAAATGTTTGTTCAGTCCAGGTGTTTTCAAACTTGGCAACTTTAAGACTTGTGGACTTCCAATTCCCAGAATTCTCCAGCCAGCAAAGCTGGCTGGAGAATTCTGGGAGTTGGAAGTCCACAAGTCTTAAAGTTGCCAAGTTTGGGGACCTCTGGACCAGTCTCTTCTTAAAAGCTTCCAGTGATGGATCACCCACAACTTCTGGAGGACAGATATTCCAACTGTTAATTGTTCCAACTGCTAGGAAATTTCTCCTTAGCCCGAGGATCTCCTAAAAGAGTAGGGTTAATTTCCTTTTTTCAATAATGCTTCCTGCCAAAACGAAGCATCGTGAGTCCCAGTGGGGCAGGGGTTAGAATGCAGTACTGCAGGCTAGTTCTGCTGACTGCTGGCTGTTCGATCCTGACCGGCTCGACTCAGACTTCTTTCCTTCTGAGGTGGATAAAATGAGGACCCAGATGGTTGGGGACAAGAGGCTGACTCTGTAAACTGCTTAGGGAGGGTTATAAAAGCACTGTGAAACGGTATATAAGCCTAAGGGTGATTGCTATCCATCACTGTTTCTATCTATCCATCTCTCTCGCCTACCCATCTCTGTCTGATTGATCCCCCCATCCCTCCATCTGCAGTACTGCAGGCTGCCCATTGCCAAGAGTTTGATCCTGACCGGCTCGAGGTTGATCCAGCCTCCCATCCTTCAAAGATCAGTAAAATGAGGACCCAGATTGTTGGGGGCAAGAGGCTGATTGTGTAAATCGCTTAGAGAGGGCCGTAAAGCACTGGGAAGCGGTACATGTCTAAGTTATCTTAGCCCTGGCTGGTTGCACACCGACAGCATATCTCACATCCTCTGCATGTTCCAGCTGATTCTTTATAGCTATGATGTTGGGACTGAGAACATCCTCCCTCCCCCCGCCAACCGCCCCCCACATGCATTTCCTACTTAGCATCAGGCTCTGGTGCGCTGGAGGGCTGCGCAGTGGGCTGGGAGGCCTTGGCTCGCGTGGCTTCCGATAGTCGGCTGGCCTCTTCTTGGGCAAGGGAGGCGTAGAAGCATGCTTCTGCACTGTCGTATGTGGGCTTGCTGAACCACAAAGATTCGGTGTCCGGGTGCATAAAATGCCAGGCGGGAGGTTGCGGCTGTGTTGCCGCTGCCGTTTCTTGGGGCGATGGAGTCCCAACGGCAGCGTTGTTCCCCCGTTTCCCCGTCGGCTGCTTCCTGAGGCTGCTCCGGCCCTTCTTCTCTTTCCGCCCCTTCCTGGAGATGTCCGCGTGGCCACGCTCCTGCAGCCTCACCTTCCCCGGAGGGTGGCCGTCGAACATGTTGGCGTAGAACAATCGCTCGGCGTCATCATAGATCGGCTTCTCCAGCCAGACTTCCGACAGCAGAGCCCGCAAACTGGAGCCCGGAGGTTTGCCGTTCACCGTCTGGTTTGCATCTCCCGCTGGGACGAACGGAGCGTCGGGGGCCTGATGCTCGGTATCGGCAACGTGGGCCGGAGTGGAAGGCGTAGCCAGGGCCGTCACGTAGCCCTCGTCCGGTGTGACGGGCCCGGCGCTGGCCAGCTTCAGAACGGACGGGGGCTGCAGCAGATGTGCGAGCGTCACAAGTTGGGACTTTTCCACAAAAGCCGCCTCGGCGTCGTCAAAGTCAAATTTGTTCACCCACACGTCCTGAATGACGTGATGGCACGCCATGAGGTTGCCGTGGGCACAGCGCAAGACGGCTGTGTTTCCACCGAGCTCGGCCTGGGCCTGGATGGCATCTTCGGACCAAGGCACCACAGCAGCTGGCTCAACGACGGGAAGTGCCACCGGGGGCAAAGAGTCGGCGAGCTTCACGTGGTAGGCATATTCCACATGGTCAAACCGAGGCTTGTCAAACCAGACGTGGTCAGCCATAAGTCCCGCCAAGACGGGATCTATCTTGGGCCCCAAAGGCTTGGCTTTTGGAGAATACTTCCTTTTCTTCTGCTTCTTCCCGCTGCCAACCCGCCACAGCTCGGCCTTCAACGCTTCCTCGGCGTGTTCCTCGTGGCAGAAGCCGTTCACGGCCACCAGCTCTTGGCAAGGCCTGGCTGCCGAGGCGGCTAACGCTGCTTCTCGTTCATAGTGAAGCCTCTCGGCCTCGTCGTACTTTGGCTTGTCCACCCAGACCTTTTCGGTGGGGTACAGCAGCTTCCTGGTTCTCATCTTCGGAACGGGGCACCAGCAAGGAGAGACAAGCACAAGAGTACAGTGGCTCAAATAACACACCACAAAGCAGCGGGCGATGCCGCGGCCTTCTCCAACCCGGGCGCATGGGCCCTGCTGGCTGGAACTCTAGAATGGTGGCACCCGATACTTGGTGGGAGAAAGCTTGGAAAGGCTGTGCAATGCCCCCGAGCGCCACCATTTACAGGCAGTCCTCAACTTACGACCACAATTAAGCCCAACATTTCTGTGGCTGAGCGAGACAGTTGTTAAGGGGGTCTTTTCCTACTGTACGACCTTTAAGCAAATCACTGCAGTTGTTAAATAAGTCACACGGCACCCCCATGGACTTTGCTTGTCAGGAGGTCACAAAAGGGGACCCACACAAAACCTCCCTCCTCCTGGGACACTGCAACCGTCATAATTATGAGTCAGTTGCCAAGAGGCCGGATTTTGATCATTTGACCACTGGGGATGCTGCAGCGGTCATAAGTGTGACAAATGGTCGTAAGTAACATTTCAGTGCCGTTGTAACTTTGAACGGTCACTAAATGAACCTGTTTCAAGTCGAGGGCTACTTGCATACATATCCCTCGACTTACGCTGACATTTGGGGACCAACATTTCCGTGGCTAAGCAACATGATTTTTAAATATGTCGTGGTCCATTTTATGACCTGTTCTGCTGGGACACGTAAGTGAATCGCTGCAGTTGTTAAGTAAATCATGTGGTCATTAAGTGAATCTCGCTTCCTCCCACTGGCTTGGCTTGTCAGAAGCTGGCTGGGAAAATAGCAAAGGCTATCCCATGATCCCAGGGATGCTTCAACCGTCGTAAATATGTGCTGGTTGCCATGTACCCCAATTTTGATTGTGTGATTGTGGTTAGTCAAGGGCCGATTGCAAGGCATCTTCCAGTGCCACTGTAAACAACTGGTCGTAGGTCGAGGACTACCTGTATACAAAGCCCTAATCGTTTGAATGATTGCGCCATTTTTTAAGAAAAAAGGTGCTTTAAGCTAATTGTTTAGAGCAGTGTTTCTCAACCTTGGCAACTTGAAGATGTCTGGACTTCAATTCCCAGAATTCCCCAGCCAGCATTCGCTGGCTGGGGAATTCTGGGAGTTGAAGTCCAGACATCTTCAAGTTGCCAAAGTTGAGAAACACTGGTTTAGAGAGCTCTTCTGCCCCTTGTCATTCTCTAGTATGCCAACAATATTTTCATATTATTTTTTTATGCTTTGTATTTCTTAAACAGCCCATCTTCCTTCCTTGTGAGTACTCCAGCAAGCAGCTTCAACAGAAGCAGGCAATCTGTGACTGCTAGATGTTCAGACTTTTAACATTCCCACAATCTGCCCGCATCGATCCCGGAAGGGGCTCAAGTCCTAAACATCCAGAAGAGACAGAGAGAAGCAACTTCTTGGGAGAAGCTCCGCGCTTCCGTGGTGCATGTTGAAACCCATGTTCAAAGACCTTTGTTATGGGCTAGCAGTTTTCTGGGGCCGGAGTGGCCAATCAATACTGTTTGGGCCAATTCCGCTTCATGAAGGGGATTTAGGAGTGGCAAGGTCTCCGCAGGTGGCAGGGCATTCCTGGGGTTGGAAGCTAAGCAGGATTAGGCCTGGTAACTATTTGGATGGGAGACCACCAGGAAACATGTGGGCTGTAGGCTAGTCTAGAAAGATTTTTTTTTTAAATCCTGGAAGTTTGGTTAAGAAAACAGCATGAAGTAGTGTTCCATAAGCCTTTCATTAAGAGGCTTTAAAAGGTGTGTGTCTGTCTATTTGTGTGTGTGTTTTGGCTAGAGGTCTTGGTTGTCTCCCTTAACATTCAACACAAGTAGCCCTCACTTGGCAACCAAAATTGGGACTGGCAACTTGGTTAAGGGAAGCACTTGCTAAGTGTAGCCACAACTGTACTTATGATCTTATTAGACCCTATTTGAAAGTCATAAATGCAAGAATTGATTGCAACATTGATTTTTTTATCATCGTAATTGCAAAAGGGTTGTTGTACAGAACAGTCACTAAATGAGGACTGCCTCTACTGAAGGAATTCAGTCCCATCCCTCCTGGTGAAGAAGGGAAGACTTTCCTCCACAATTTATGGCCCAAAACATCCCATAAATTGTCAGTTCTGTTTCTTCTAGAAGGGGATATTTCACGCAAATAAAGCAGAATTAAAAACTCTCAGGTGGAAAAAACTAACTTCTTAGTTAAAGGACATTTTAAGGATCTGGTTGGCAAAATAACTCTAAACTCCCCAAAACCTCCTGCTGAGGTTTGGATACCCAAATTACGTGCTACTCAGGAAGAATTTCCGAACCTTTGCCGGTTTTAAATATATGCGATTGACAATTTTGGTGCCTCATTGTGGTCCACATGTAGATGAAATTACTTGGCATTAACCTGAACAAAAGTCAGGCCATCCCTCAAAGGGCCGCTGCTGCTGTTTAAAATGTACATTTCATCTCATGTATGTTTAACAACACTTTCCCTACTTACTGTTGGGAGACTTGAAATGGAGCACTCTTACTACAAATTTGAAAAAGTTACTTGTCTAACCTTGAGTGCATCCATCACAAATTTGAAGTAAGATGTTAAAAAGCTGTAAGCTGTTATGAGCCAAGTCCCGGAATAAAGCATTAAGTGGACTTCCAAGGAATTGTGACAGGCATTAAATGCCTTTGACATCACAATGCCACCTCGGGGGAGACAAACCAAGGACTAATAGTAATAGTAGCTTTAGCCTAGTGTAAAATATATGATTGTCACAATACTAGTATATATATTTTTCTACTGTGCCTTCCTACTTCGATTCATTTATAATCCGGTATTGCACTGATGTTGTTTTTCACATACAAAGCCATACAAGGAACATTTTAACTGTCGTCCTGGCCTAACATTCCCTTGGGCAATTTTCAATACCATCTCTCAGATCTAAAGTGGATCAAAGAATAAGATAGCAGCCCAAGAATTAGGAAAAAGAGGAGGCAAGTGACTGAAGCAGGGAGACTGGAGGGCCTGAAAAGTTTTGTAAGTTTAAGCACATTTGCAGGAGGAAAGCTCAATTTATACAAGGACAACTTGGGAGAAGTTTTATTTTAACAATTCAGATGTTTTGTGTGTCAAAATGCACAAAATATAGCGACATCTTTCTATCTCAAAAATCAAATAACGCTCACTGTTATTATATGGGGTTTGAAATGTGTCTTGCTCAGGTAAAATTGGATTGGTTTATATATCAATACTTTTACTATAAGAATTTCATTTATTCACATTTTTGCACCGCCCATCCATCTCAGACAGGGACTATCGTGGCCAATCTTTGTCTTCTCAGAGTCCATCATCATCATCTCAATCAGCCAAGCAATTCATTTCATCTCATTCCCAGATTTTCGGGAAAGAATCATCCTCCTCTAAATCCTAAATCGATCCTGGAACTAGAATTTTCTAGGAGGGAAAGCAAGCCAATGAAAGGTGCTCCATTTCATAAACCAATTTGTAAGAGCAGCCTTAAAAAAAAAAGGAGCTTATGGACTCTTTCAAGTATATCAAAATGTTCGCAGCACAACAACATACCAAGTTCACAGATTGTCCACATTATTTTACATTTGTTTCTGGAAGACAGTAAACTTAGGTTTGCCCATGTACAGGAAACCCCCAATTTACGATCACAGTTGAGTGCATCATTTCTGTTGTTAACCAAGATAGTTGTTAAGTGAGTTTTACCCCATTTTTACAACTGTTCTTGCCAACTGTTAAGTGAATCTCGCTTTCCGGTTGACTTTACTTGTCAGGTCACAAAAAGTGACCCTGGGACATGGGCAACAGTCATAAATACCAGTCAGTTGCCAAACGCATGATGATCACGCAACCATTGGGATGCTGCAAGGGACAGAAATTTGAAGACTGTCCATGAGTCAACTTTCTTCAGCGTCACTGTAACTGAGCAATCACTCATGATCATTAAGTCCAGCACTCCCTGTTCTGGGGGTAAGGCTTTCACAGCTGGCCTAGGTTGGTGGGCTTCAGAATTTAGTGGCCCTGGTCTAGATTAGGCATTGTTCTGGCATTTTGTGGGCAGCTGTGGCTGGCATCTTTCAAGGTGTCCTGCAGCAGAGCAGGGACTATAGTCTGAATCCCTCTCTCTGTGGCCAGATGACCTGGATGTTCTTTGTATGGCTTTGCTGGCAGCTTGCAATGCTCTGGGAATGGGAAGGATAAATACTGAAGATAATGCTAACTATCATGTGGCTTAGTTCATCATGTGCAAACCCATCCTGAGAACAAAGTGAGAGTTTCTTTTAAACAACGTGGGAGAACCCGCATATGATGTGCGTTATGTCAACATTGTGGCATGGAAAAAACTATCAGCAGTTTTGCTAATATTGAAGAATTGGAGGATTATAAATAGTGACAGAATTACAGTTTCACTGAATGAAATGCAATTTTTCTCGCCCTACCACTCTGTTGCATCAAAAGGAAAGAGAGACGTTTGAAAAGGAGGTCTCAAAACAATAGGACTCTTTTAAAAACACGAGATTCGCATCAGGGGAAAAAGGACTTTTAGTGTTAACCAGTCAAGAAATGTTCCGTGTAGTTGGCAGATACTTACTTTTTGGTTCCTAGGAAGGCATTAAAAGTAGAAGAAAGAGAAAGCATTAAAAGGAGAAGAAAGGAAAAGTAAAAATATTGTTTCTACAGGTAACAACAGAAGAGAGTAAAATGGCAAATCGCTGGAACAATACTGTAAAAACTACTACTCTGTGATTACACTATTGATTACAACATTTCTCAACTGTGGCAACTTTAAGCCTGGAGGATTTCAACGCCCAGAATTCTCCAGCCAGCAAAGTCCACCCATCTTCAGGTTTCATTTTTAAGAAACATTGGCACATGCCAATGGTACAAGGACTTCTGCTGAATTCATAATTCCATTTTCCTTTAAGTCCAAAGTTAACAAATTTCCAATATATCCCACCGTAGGACTACATATCTCCAAACCTCGAGAGTAACTAACTGCTCCCATATTTCCAAACGTTGAAAGCCGTGTTTCTCTACCATTTTAAACTTAAAATAAGCCCAGTTATGAAAATAGTTTCCAAACCCTGATGATGGGAGAATTTATTTCAGATTCTGAATACATTAATTTTACTTGTAAGCTAGCTGTTACATCCAGTTCCTCATTCATCATAAACCTATAACAAATTAATCATTTCTGGGATAAATTTTAAACAATCAAGATGAGTTCCTATTTAAAACATAGCAATAACACACCGTGGGTGGAACTTCTAAAGCTATGAAGTCCACCATCAAAGCCACTGGAACTGACCTGCTAAAGCACATGACTTGACATACATGTTCTGTTGTGCATGTGGACAGCCATAAAAATCACCTATTCATAAACAGACTCACAACAGTGCAATGTTTTAATTTAAGCTCTTATGCGCGAATGGCAGGTTATTTGCTATAGGATCAATGAAAGCATGCCTGAATTTGGTCATCACAAAATGTTTATACGTGTGCTAGAAAGAAAAAGGGCGTTGGTACTTACCTGATACGCCTCTTCTCATAGTGGGGGGAGGAGTATCCAGAATGGGTTGACTTTGTCCTCTCATGATTGGATGAGTCAGATAAGCTCTTTGGGTAACGCCCCCTGGCCAGCAGGACTACCCATTCTTTTGACGAAGAGCTCCATCCGACTCGTTGCACCATTCACTCCAGACTCTTAATTCAGTTCTTAGCTTTTATCGTCTTCAACATCAATATTTATATAACTTCATAAAACTGTGAACATAAAACTTAGTCGTACAAACATAGTCAGGGAGGGACTGGATACTCCTCCCCCCACTATGAGAAGAGGCGTATCAGGTAAGTACCAACGCCCTTTCTCCATAGTGAGGGGGGAGGAGTATCCAGAATGGGACGTACCAAAGCCTGCACGTCCCTAGGGAGGGAGACCCCAGAGGCCCCATGTCCCCCGCTTGTGCCAGTTGAGGCGTGGGCTCCGCCCTGTGAACCACCTGCAACGCCCTGCGTTCAAGAGGCCCTGCGTCCAAGAGGCTTTTGCCCTGCGGGGTAAAAGAGTCCAGTTTATGGTTCCTAGCAAAGGGAGAGGGGGAAGCCCACATGGCTGCCCTGCAGATTCCGGCCAGGGCTGTCTGCGTGGCCCAGGCCCTGGATGTGGCTGCGCTCCGCGTGGAGTGAGCTGTGATATGATTGGTGTCTGTAAGCCCTGTGATTGGTATGCAGTGGCAACGCAGGTTTGCAACCACCTACCTATTGTGGTGGAAGTCACCCTGTTACCCAGGCCCCTATTTGGAAGGAAACAAACAGAGCTTCGGATTTCCTGACTGGCCTGGTTCTCCTGAGATAATCCTCAGGGCCCTCCTTATGCCCAGAGTGAGCCACTTCTTTCCCCCCGTCTGGACAGAAGTTGGGCAAATCAGTTCCTGGGTTTGATGGAAGCAGAAGCCCACCTTGGGATGAAGGGCGTAACCCCACTCAGTCTTAGTGGGGGAAGCAGAGACCCTCCCCGGTGGAGAGCTTGCAGTTCATATATCTGCCTGGCGGGGGGGGATGGCCACCAGAAAGGCCACCGTGAGAATCAGGAACTTAAGGGAAGCTGTTCGTAAAGGCTCAGATGGAGCGCCTATTGGAGCGTCCCCTACCCTGTGTAAGTCCCAGGAATGGTACTTGAACGCTGCGTGCGGTTTGGGGTTGGAAGCCCCCTTGAGGAATTGTCTGACCACAGGATGGTGAGTCAAGCTCTGGTTCCTGCCACGCAGGACAACTGGCGAGAAGTCTGGGACCTGTCTCCTAATTGTGTTAGAAGCTAACCCTCTGTCCCGGCCTGCCTGGAAGAGGTCCAGAATCTGAGGCACTGAGGCCTGGCTAGGATTGTGCCCCAGGGAATTACACCATGAGGCAGAGGCCTGCCACATGGAGCCATATATACGCTCTGTGGAAGGTGTGCGGGCAGTCTGGATAGTCTGCATCACCCTGGGGGGGGGGGGGAGGGTCTTTCCCCAGGATGCTCCGTTCCAAGAGCTAAGCGGTCAGCTGGAGCCACTGACGGTCTGGGGGATTCTCCATGGCCTCTCTGTTGAAAGCGACCGGAGCTCTGCAACCACAGTCTCCGGGGCCAGAGAGGCGCCAACAGAACCCCTTCCGCCCCCTCCCGAAGGGTTTCCCATATGACCCTGGGGATCAGGGGTAAGGGCGGAAGGCATACCGACAACCCCTGGTCCAGGGGCTTCGCAGATCGTCCGCCCCTTCTGCCCCCCCCCCATGTCTGGTACCTGGAGATGACCCTCAGGAGCTGAGCGTTGAGGGGCGTGGCGGATAAGTCGATCTCCGGGTGTCCGAAGCACTCTGCCATTTCCTTGAAGATTGCTGGCTGCAGCTTCCGCTCCAAACTGTCCCCTTGGTCCGGCTGAGCCAGTCGGCTCTGATGTATCCCACCCCTGCTATATGTTCTGCCCTCAGCGAAAGTTGTCTAAATTCATAGGCTATCTGAGGTGCTTCTGCGATCTCTCATAGTCGGGCATCCCATTCTGAGTTTGTGGTGGGTTCTGGCATGGGGACCAGCCTGTCTGACCCTTTTTTCCCCCCGGCCATAAGGGTGCTATGATTCTATGGCTAGGATTAGCGCAGAGATATTCTGAATGTAAACACCGATGGCGTTTAATGGGCGGCCACTAGAGTGTGTGTAACGATGAAGTGAGGGAAGCTAAGGCTCACAATAAAGGCCTGCCACAAAGGTAAATTAATAATAATAACAAGAATCACAACAACAATAATAATAATAAAATAAAATACAAAAAGGGGGGCATCTTCCCGCCTGATAAAACCAAGAAAAATTAAGGAAACAATTGGTCCCTTGCTGGGAGAAAGTGGCCCGAAGGTGACAGGCAGCAGGGGTAGAGCCGAACTATTTAACTCGTGCTTGGCATCTGTCTTTACCAGCAGGGATAAACTATCCAACCTATCAAAAACAGCACCCCAAATTCAGATTAGGAACCCAAGATGAGATAGGGAAGAAATGGTAGCCTGTCTATCTTAGGCAAGGTCCAATTCCCAGGACCGGGTTACACCCCAGGGATCTGAAGGAGCTGGCGGATGAGATCTCCAAACAACTGAAACTATATCTATCAGAGCTCCTGGAGTACCGGAGAACCACTATAGAATTGCTGATGTGATTCCCCCACTTCAGAAAGTGAGAAAACCGGCTCGAGAGCCCAAAGCCAACATGGGTTTGTCAAAAACAGATCATACTAGACTAGCCATAATGAATGTTGTGTTTTATAGTTAATTTTTTATTCACGTTTCTTTTATGTCTTGTTTTGCACTCCCTTCCCCCATTGTTGTAAGCCGCCCTGAGTCCCCTCAGGGAAAAGGACGGCCTATAAATGTTCAATAAATCTAAATCTACAAATCTTCTTAGATTACGGTGACAACCCTAGTGGACCATAGGAATGCCATTGATATAGTTAACTTGGACTTCAGCAAGTCCTGATAAGGTAGACCATAACCTACTACTAGATAAAGTAGAAGACTGAGGGTTAGACCTAGTCACACCAGGTGCCTTGGTAACTGGTGCACACACCTGTACTCCTCAATGGGACTGCCTCTTCATGGAGGGAAGAGTGCAGTGAGTCCCCCAAGGCTCAGTGTTGAGCCCAGTACTCTTCAACATCTTCATCAGTGATTTGAATGAGGGTGTTAGGTGTGTAAGCTAACATTTGGGATAGCAAAATAAATGCCATGATAGTAGTACTGTTTCTTTAAGAACTGCTGTTATCTCAAGCGGTCATGAGAAGGAGCCAGAATGACTGTTAGCTCTCTGTTTGTTAAATGCTGATGGGGGGGGGGGTCATCAGGTTAGCAGGTGACCCCAAGCTGGCAGGAATAGCCAGCACTTCAGAATACAGGCTAAAGATACAGAAGGATCTTGGTACCCTTGAACATTGGGCACTACCTAGGGAAATGGGATTCAAAGAGGTAAGGTTCTACCTTTAGGCAACGAAGGTGAAGTGCACAGGTACAGAATACCTTGCTTCACAGTAGTAACTGTGAAGGGGATCTTGGAGTCCTGGTGGACCACCCTTTACTATGAGCCAGCGGTGTGCAATAGCTGCCAGAAAACCTAACACAGTTTTTGGCTGCATAAACAGAGGAATAGAATCAAGCTCCCGTGAAGTGTTCATCCCCCTTATAAGGCCTTGGAAAGGCCAGATTGGAATTCTGCATTCAATTTGGTCACCATGATGTAGAAAGGATGTGGGGGTTCTAGGGAGAGTGCAGAGAAGAGCAACAGAGGGATCAGGCTGGAGGCTAAAGCCTATGAAGAACGGTTGCAGGAATTGGGCAGGTCTAGTTTACTGAAAGGAAAGACTAGTGGAGACGTGATAGCAGTGTTCCAATATCTCAGGGGTTGCCACAGGGAAGAGGCAACCTGATTATCCTCCAAGGCATCTGAGTGCAGAATTAGAAGTAATGGGTGGAATCTAATAAGGAGAGAAGCAACTTAGAACTGGGGAGAAATTTCCTGACAGTTAGACAATTAATCAGTGGAACAACCTGCCTCCGGACGTTGTGAATGCCCCAACAGTGGAAGATTTTTAAGCAGCTGTTGGATGGTAATAGCAATAGCAGTTAGAATTATATACTGCTTCATAGGGCTTTCAGCCCTCTCTAAGTGGTTTACAGAGTCAGCTGTTAACCATTGAGCTACAGGGCTGACTAGTAATGATAGCCATTTGTCTGAAATGGTGTAGGAATTTCTGCTTAGGCAAGGGGTTGGGCTAGAAGACCTACAAGGTTCCTGCCCCCTCTGCTATTGTATTGCATAGTATTGTATTGTATAGCATTTGCTCTTTGCCTATTCACCCCCACCCTTGGAAAGCCTTGGGGGAGGGGGGTAATCTCTAACCTGATTGGAGGTTCTTCTGTCTCTCCTTGGGGGCTGAATACTCTTCCTTGGCTTGGCCACGTGGGGCCCCTCCCCCCTTCTTTCCAAATGGTTTTGCAAGGCAATTGCCATCGCCCCGCCCTCAGAACTTAGCCACAAAAAACAGCTTTTGTTTTGCCTCCTACTCAGGGACTTCCCGCCCCTCCCCCCTCCTTCTCCTACTCAAGGAGAATTTTCTTAAGGGTGAAGGAGACTTAGCCCCCCCCCCCAAAAAACGCAGCTCTTGCTGGGAGCCTTTTTCTGATGGCATTCTCGCCAAGTCTCTTTCTCCTCCTTAAAGGAGAGTGTCCTTAAGGGGGGGGGGCTTTTCCTGTTACTATGCAGTTAGAAAGGGAGAGAACGGGCTTTTAAGGCAGGATTTCTGAAGCACCAAGCCGAAGGGAATCCTCCTCTGGGAGGTGAGGAGTTCTCAGGTTGGGGGGGGGGGTTTCGTGCAGTCTTGATTCATCTAGGAAGTAGGGGGGGGAGATCCACCGCCTGCCTCTGACTCCCTTAACAAGCCTCCTGTTGGCCCTTTGCTGCATCCCCCGCCCTTGGCTAATGCCTCTGCGATGGTTTCTCACCTTTCAAGGGCTCCACAAGCCTCCGGTTGTGGCTGGAGGGCTGAGAGTTGAGGCTCTGCCTGCCTCCTCTGAGCTGCTGGGGGCAGCCATCTTGGACCATGTGGTTTCAAGATGGCCCCGGCTCCAAATTCAAACGGCTCCTCCTTGCTGGAGCACATGGAAATGGCTTTTGCCTTTGCAGGCTTGCCATGGCTGCAGCTCTCTCCCCTGTCTTCCGCAGCTCTTTCTAAGCCTTTCCGGCTCTCACCTTGTCGGCTGCCAGCACAGGTGTTCCAGGGTATTTTAGCCAGCTTCGTGGCTCAACCCGAGGAGAGCAGAGGAGCGCTTCTGCTCCTGATTAGCCTCTGCATCAAGGGCTGCTTCTAGGAAGCATATTGCCCTCTCCTCCTGCCTGCCCGGCAATTGTCCTCCCTGAGTGACTCCGTCTCACTCAGTGGCCAGGGCAGCGTGCCGCCCCAGGGGGCTTGTGGCAGTCCAGTCCTTGCAGGAGGAGGCTGTGTGCGATGAAGGGAGGCAGGATTCGCCGGATCCAAGTTTATTTTCCTTACTCCTTTGTAAATTACTGGAGTTACTGAGTAGTGCAACTTTTCCTTGAGAAGATGAGTCAGAAGAATGGGTAGTCCTGCTGGCCAGGGGGCGTTACCCAAAGAGCTTATCTGACTCATCCAATCATGAGAGGACAAAGTCAACACCCATTCTGGATACTCCTCCCCCCTCACTATGGAGAAACAGAGAAGACCAGTTAAGACAGCATGCCAGGTTGCCAACGAAAACAAACAGGTCTAGGACAGAAACAGTTGCAAAAAAGAGAGAAAACCAGTAGCAGATTATATCTCATGATGTACCAATAAAGGAGAATATTTGCAGCTCTGGATTGACGTAAGAAGTCCTTGGTGCTCTCTGAACTTGCTTGTTTTCTTGCAAACGTTTCATTACCCTAACTGGGTAACATCCTCTGATGATGTTACCTAGTTAAGGCAATGAAACGTTTGCAAGGAAAGAAGCCAGCTCAGAGAGCACCGCATCCAATGATGTACATAAAAGCTGCTGACAATCCGCATGCAATTAAAGCACCATATCCCGGTACAGCGCAACATTAAAAATTGAACAGGGACTGCATCCGAGAGAAGGGAATGACACAGCAGGCACGCAGGTGGCTCTTCGGGGATGCTCCGAGTCTTCTTTTTTTCAAGCAACTGGAGTAGATGTTCTATGTAGTGACTTGTGCTGAAGATGAGGCAGGAAGAAGAAACCCTGACATTTGTCACTAGAATTCCTTTCACAACTAGGAAACGCCACACTGGACAAAGCTAGAGAGTCACAAATAAGATTGTGCAGAAACATCACAAAGTACAGGTTATCTCTGACTTAGGAGAACAATTGGGGCCAGAAAGTCTCTCGCTATGCTAGGGGGCTCGTAGCTGACGCCTGCCCAGTTTTAAAATCTTTTGTGCTAAGGTTGTTAAGTAAACCATGCAGCTGTTAAGTGAATCCAGCTGCCACCCCTGGTTGGTTTTGCATGTCGGAAGCTTGCCTGGGGCAGTTGCAAATGAGGATCCTTGGGACGCTGGCTGCAACAGTCATAAGGTTTTTTTCTCAATGCTGCTCTACTTTTGAAGAGTTACTACGTCGACAACTACCGTATTTTCCCCAGAATAAGACCCACCTGGAAAATAAGTCCTAGCATGATTTTTCAGGATGCCCTATCCCAAAATAAGCCCCAGAGAAGATTGTCAGTCAGGTGGATACATTCACTACCTTATTCCCCCCAAAAATAAGCCCTAACCAAAAAATAAGCCCTAATGCCTCTTTTGGAGCAAAAGTTAATATAAGACCAGGTCTTATTTTTGGAGGAATATGGTACCTGCATGAGGAACGTCATTACAAGGGAATCCCTTGGGGACAAGAGTTATGTAGGCGATAAACGGTCACCCACTAAGAAAATGCAGCTTCACCAAGCTCCTAAAACAAAACTTTCATTCGTGTGGTTTAGTTCTCTCAAGAGGAAAGGAATGCAGCCTCTTTCTCCAGGCAACTTTAACTTTTTTTTTTAAAAAAATGGTCTGAAAAAAACAAGCAAAACTGGTTAAGGCCTTGAAGGGCAGAGCTCCCAATCAAATTCTCCTCTGCCTGCAGGCTCAGGACTGGCCCCTTTCAAGCTGGCTTCAGGATTTCCAAAGGCCAAACACGCCAAGGAAGGGCAAAGGATGACTGTGGACGGAGCACCACCGATTACAGGTAGTCCTTGACGTAGGACAATAGAGCTCAACATTGCCGTTGGTAAGTAAGACACTTAATCCCCCCCTCCTCCCCCATTTTACAACCTTTCTTGCCACAGTTAAGTGAATCACTGCCATTAAGCCGGTAACCCAGCCGTAAAACGAATCTGCCTTCCCCACCGAGTCTGCTTGTTGGAGGTTGCGACATGGCACACCGCCACCCCTGGACTCTGCAAGCATCAAAATGATGAACCAGTTGCCGGGTGTGTGAATTTTAATCACATGAACACAGGGACGCTGCAATGGTCGTAAGTGTGAAAACTGACCCCTTTTTGCAGTGTGGTTATAATTTCCAACAAATGGTTGTAAGTTAAGGACTATCTGTACAGAATCAGCTAACGCCCCAAGACCTGGTCAAGCCGTAATAAAACTATGCCGAATACGTGTTTCTTTTTAAGATGGGGGTCGCAAAGGTACTTTTTTTTTCAAAAGGCAACTGGATTTTCTTTGTTTTTCCTTGAAGACGTTTCGCTTCTTATCCGAGAAGCTTCTTCAGCTCCGACCGAATGCTGGAGAATGGAAGGAATGTAAGGCTGGTCATTTGCATCCTTTTATTAGAGTCGTTGAGGCCACTTGGAGGTTTGTGTGTGTCCTCAAGGGCCACCTGAGAGGAGCAAATGGGTGTGGAGCCTGCTTGCAGGTGTTGAAAGGAATGTGTTGTGGACAGGAGGTGGGTAGTGTCGTGTCCCTCCCGCTCCGTTGAGAGAGGACTGTTCAATTTTAACACACGTGGCCTCTTTGGCAAACCCCCCGGGTGGCCTCAACAACTTTTAGAAAGAGCGCTTAGGACCAGATGATTGAACGAAATATACATCCTTCCATTCTCCACCATTCAATCAGAACCGAAGAAGCTTCTTGGATGAGAAGCGAAATGTCTTCAAGGAAAACCAAAACAGTTGCTTCTTGAAAAACCCGTGACCGACAAATGCGCGAACGACAAAAGCGCACCGACGAAACCGCGGTGAGAAAACCGTGATGTCATCAACGCGCCCACAACAGGGTGCCGACAACAGCGCACTGACAGAAGCGTGATTTAAGTTAAGGGAAGGGTTAGGTTGAGGGTTAGGGTTAGGTTGAGGGTTAGATTTAGAACTCGCAGTTATTACTTGTTCGTTGAAGGCACGCTTTTGTCGGCGCGCTGTTGTCGGCACGCTTCTGCACTCATTCATCGGTGCGATTTAGAACTCACGGTTTTCTCGCCACGCTTTTGTCGGTGCGCTTTTGTCGAGCGCACATTTGTCGGTGAACCTGAAAAACCACCTTTGGGACAACCATGACCTGCAGGACTGAGAATCTCCATAGACTTCAATCAATCAGAAAGAGCTGGAAGGGACCTTGGAGGTCATCTAGTCCAACCCCGTTGAAACAGGAGATCGTATACCATTCCAGACAAGTGGCTGTCCAGTCTCTTCTTAAAATCCTACAGTGATGAAGCACCCACAACTTCTGGAGGCAAGTCCTCCCACTGGTTAATTGTCCTCAATGTCAGGAAATTTCTCCTTAGTTCGAGGTTGCTTCTCCCCCTGATTAGTTTCCACCCATTGCTTCTTGTCCTGTCCTCAGGGGCTTTGGGGAATAGGTTGACCCCCCTCTTCTTTGGGGCAGCCCCTCAAATACTGGAATATTGCTATCATGTCCCCAAAATCCTTCTTGTCTGTAGACTGGCCAAACCCAAATTCTGCAACCCTTCATCGTATGTTTTAGTCTCCAGGCCTTTAATCAGCTTAGTTCAAACTAAGTTCACCCATCCTAAAAACTTAGGATCGGTGAATTTAGTTGAACTTTAAGGACGGGTGGACTTCAAGTCCCAGAATTCTGTTTTAAGTAGGAAGTCCAGCATTCAGCCCCTTCCCCCCATGCCATCACTCTGCTAAACAACTAATCCGCACAACACTGTCAAATTATCTACCAAGACTCTATTACTATTCTTCTCATCCTTCCGAGTACCTCTCTCTTTCCTCTTTTGTTGTTTGTAACTTTAAATTTTATATTATTTTGTTTCCTAGTAAGACAAATTCCTTCTGTGTCCAATCATACTTGGCCAATAAAGAATTCCTATTCTTCTTATTCTTATTCCTTATCCCATTATTCCTATTCCTCCTATTCTTATTCCTTATCCTATTATTCCTATTCCTCCTATTCTTATTCCTATTCCTCCTACTCTTATTCCTATTCCTCCTATTCTCATTCCTTATCCTATTCTTATTTCTATTCCTCCTATTCTTATTCCTTATCCTATTATTCCTATTCCTCCTATTCTTATTCCTATTCCTCCTATTCTTATTCCTATTCCTATTCTTATTCCTTATCCTATTATTCCTATTCCTCCTATTCTTATTCCTATTCCTATTATTCCTATTCCTCCTATTCTTATTCCTTATCCTATTATTCCTATTCCTCCTATCCTTATTCCTTATCCTATTATTCCTATTCTTATTCCTATTCCTATTATTCCTATTCCTCCTATTCTTATTCCTATTATTCCTATTCCTCCTATTCTTATTCCTTATCCTATTATTCCTATTCCTCCTATTCTTATTCCTATTCCTATTATTCCTATTCCTCCTATTCTTATTCCTTATCCTATTATTCCTATTCCTCCTATTCTTATTCCTTATCCTATTATTCCTATTCTTATTTCTTATCCTATTATTCCTATTCCTCCTATTCTTATTCCTTATCCTATTATTCCTATTCCTCCTATTCTTATTCCTATTCCTCCTATTCTTATTCCTATTCCTCCTATTCTTATTCCTTATCCTATTATTCCTATTCTTATTTCTTATCCTATTATTCCTATTCCTATTATTCCTATTCCTCCTATTCCTCCTATTCTTATTCCTATTCCTATTATTCCTATTCTTATTCCTATTATTCCTATTCCTCCTATTCTTATTCCTATTCCTATTATTCCTATTCCTCCTATTCTTATTCCTATTCCTATTATTCCTATTCCTCCTATTCTTATTCCTATTCCTATTATTCCTATTCTTATTCCTATTATTCCCATTCCTCCTATTCTTATTCCTATTCCTATTATTCCTATTCCTCCTATTCTTATTCCTATTCCTATTATTCCTATTCCTCCTATTCTTATTCCTATTCCTATTATTCCTATTCTTATTCCTATTATTCCTATTCCTCCTATCCTTATTCCTTATCCTATTATTCCTATTCCTCCCATTCTTATTCCTTATCCCATTATTCCTATGCCTTATATCCTATTCTATTCCTATAGAGCCGAGGTGGTGCAGTGGTTAAATGCAGCACTGCAGGCTACTGCTAGATCAGCAGTTCGGCGGTTCAAATCTCACCGGCTCAGGGTTGACTCAGCCTTCCATCCTTCCGAGGTGGGTAAAATGAGGACCCAGATTGTTGGGGGCAATATGCTGACTCTCTGTAAACCGCTTAGAGAGGGCTGAAAGCCCTATGAAGCGGTATATAAGTCCACTGCTATTGCTATTCTATCTTAAAAGCTGCCAAGCTTAAGAAAGGCTGGCTTGATGCACAATAAGCCCCCATGGGGACATGCAAGACCGATCTCTCCCCCACACACACAAAGACCTCCTTCCGCAGCCGGGGCGGATCTCGAGCCCTGACCCCCAACCACAACAACCCCGCAAGGTAGACCCGCGAAGGATGGAGACTAAAGAAGCAAAGGAGGGCAGGGCGGGGCCTTCAATACCCCGCCCCATCCCTCTGCCCCCTCCCCCGCCCAGGCCCGCGCGGGATCCTTCCCCCCCCCAAATGGGGATGGCGCCCGGGAGCTCCCCGTTGGGGATGCCCGGGAGACCCTTCGGGTCAAGCCCAACCGGACCGCCGCCTCGAACTTTTGCGGGAGCCTCGGGAGGGGAGTTCCCGGCGCGACGGGCTGCCGGCGAAGGACGAGGGCTCTACTCACGCAGCGTCGCCGGGAAGACAAGGAGGCAGCCGGCCTGAGGGAGATGCTCACCCCGCCTCACGCTCCGGCGGAAAGAAGGCTGGCACGCGCCGCGCAGGGGGTTATGGGAGCGGCGCCTCTCCGGACGAGTTCACTCACCCCAGAACCGAGAGGGGAGGGAGGAGAAAAGAGAGCGAGCGACACCCAGAAAAGCAACCGAGGCGGGAGAAACCGCGGCGACGAGAAAAGCGGGTGTATCCGTATGGCTTCGTGAGTGCGATGAGAGGTCAATTTTTTCGTTCTTTTTCCTTTTCCTTCCTTCCTCCTTTCTTCCTTGCTCCCCCTCCCGACAATGATGGAATAGGCCAGGTCGTTGAGAGGACGAGGCCACGATGATGGACGAGGGGGGTGGTTTAAAGCTGAGGGGGGGGTTCCCTTCCCCCTAGAAAAATGTTTTCTTATCTTGGTTTTAAGCGCGGTCGCCACACATGGGAAGAAAATGGTTTCTCGCAGAGAATAGTCCCGAGGAATTTAAAGGTGGAGAGAGAAACACTTTCTACCCCCCCCCAATTTGCTAGATTGAAGTAGTCCAAAGGCGCTTGGAAGAAACCAATGCAGCGCCAGTGAAAGGGAGGGAAATGAGTGGAATGGCCTACTACGGGGAAAAAAGGGGGCGTGTTCATCCCTTCCCAGCAATAGAGCTGAGAATCAACCTGGGTTGATTCGCCTTCTGCAAAGGTGTCAACATCTGGACACCTCCAACCTCTGCATTAATCCCACTCCCGAACCCTGATCAGAAGCATCCGAATGGGAAGCAAATCTCAGCTTAAAAGCAACCCTCTTAACAGCGTGTGAAGCGTGTATATATATTTATACTCTTTCCATCTTCCCTTAAAATGTTAACAGAATCCACAAGGCAGTTCGGCGTTAAGTGAATCTGGCTTCCCTTTTGGCTCTGATTGTCCGAAGGTCGCAAAAAGTGATCGCACGACCTTTGCACATTGCAGCCGTCATAAATAAGAGCCAGTTGCCAAAACGTCTGAATTTTGTATCATGTCACTATGGGGATGCTGAAAAGTTGTAGGTGTCCAAAAATGGGGATGAGTCACATTTCTCAGTGTTGTTGAAACTTCAAACCGTCACTAAGCAAAGTGTTGTAAGTCAAGGACTAGCTGTAGTGGCTCATGCCACGGAGACTGTAGTGGAACATGGGGGTGGGTGGGTGTTAAGCGATGTTAGGAGAAATATCCATCGGGTTCCGTTCCAAGCCGGGAGGAAGACCCTGGAAATATGGTGGCTGATTGGAAAGAGGGTTTAATGGTGAAGCAGAAGCACATGGGTGTGAGGTCCTGGGCAGATGACCACATGGAGTCGAGAATGGGGGGTATTTATACCTTCTCTTGGCCTTTGCCCTTGAGCTTCCTGTTCCTGCGCAAGAACATGTATTCTATTGGTTGTTGTCAGGCTCTCATAGGGCCATATAGGGGTCATGTTTGTCTGAGCTACATTTGGTTGAAGTTTGGGCTGCTGATGGAGTGAAGGGGCTTGTTCCTATTGTGGCTGAGGGCTAATCCTACCTTTGTTCAGACCTTCCTGCAGGGAATTTGCTTATGAATAGAGCTATCTCTCTCTTTATCTCTTAAGTGCTGATCTCTGCTGTGGGCTATTAAGGAAGGCCGGGGGCTGCTTTCTCCCTCTAAGAAAACACGTTTCTCCATTTCTCATCCAGGGAAATATAATATTCTGCCTTTTTAATATTTCTCAAACTATTTCATTCTTCTCGAAGAAGTTTAGAAGTTTAATAACATTTGTATGCCGCCCAATCCCGTAGGACTCCGGGCGGCTAACGATACAAATAAATCAAAAGGAAGAGAAGGAAAGAAAAGATAGACTTAAAAACACACCATGCACTCCATTCCAAGTGGGGCTGGACCATATTTTGGGGTCAACAGCCCCAGGCCTGCCGGAACAGCCAGGTTTTAGTGGCCTTACGGAAGGCCGAGAGAGTGGGAAGGGTCTGGATCTTTGCGGGGAGATCATTCCACAGGGCCGGGGCAGCTACAGAGAAAGATCTCCCCCGAGTAGTCGCCAACCGGCAATGCCCGGTTGACGGTACCACCCGAAGGAGGCCCAATCTGCGAGATCTTATCGGCCGTTGGGAGGTATGTGGCAGGAGGCGGGCCCGTAGGTATCCAGGTGGGTGGGTGCTCAGGTTCAAAGAGAGCCTTTCTATCAACAAAACCTCCACTGTAGCTACCTCCAGCTGCAAAATAGCTCTTGCTTTCAGAAGGCTGAGGAAAGAGGACCAAGCAGAGATAAAAAAAAAACACACACACACAAACAAGCCACCGTGGTTTATTCCGCCAATGGGGAAAAAAGTTTGGAATGGATCACACCCAGGTTATAACAAACGGATACCTGGAAGTGGGCACAATGTCGCCTGCGTTTGGTGACATCCCCCGGCATTGCAGAACGGCAGCATTTCGTCCACGACAACGTGGACAATGAGGGGGCACCGATGGGCAAATGCCCACTCAGCCCCCACCATGCCACAGAGTCCTGGCAATTTCCTCCGGGCGGGGAGCCATGGCCCCCTGCTCTTCCAGCTGTGGGTGTGGACCCGATACGCAAGGGGGGACAAGGAACGTGGTACCCGTGATCCCCCTCCAGGCGCACCTGCTACCTGTCCCCCAGTTCACGCGCCCGGCTGGTGGCCGCTTCCACGGCGTTCATGACCGTCGCTCGCAGCGACCCCTTCTCCAGCTCGTGCAAGGCGTGGATGGTGGTGCCGCCCGGAGTGCAAACGGCGCTTCTAAGGACAGCGGGATGGTCCCCCGTCTCCAGCATCATTTTGGCTGCTCCCTGGAGGAGAGAAATCGGAGGTTCCAAATTAAGGGACAGGATGGACAGGGCATAAAGTAACTGACAGGAGAGAATCTACGATATAAGAGCCCTGGTGGCGCAGTGGTTAAAGAGTGCAGGACTGCAGGCTCCTTCTGCTGATCACCGGCGGCCTGCAATTTGGCAGTTCGAATCTCACCAGGCTCAAAGTTGACACATCCTTCCGTCCTTCCGAGGTGGGTAAAATGAGGACCCAGATTATTGGAGGGCAAGAGGCTGACTCTGTAAACCACTTAGAGAGGGCTATAAAGCACTGTATCCCCTCCCTTCTGTCTGTGTCATAAATCACACCCACCAACAAGGTGCTGCGGCAGGCTATGAACATGCGCATTTCACACACCAGCTGTAGGAATATGAGACCTCACTCTGGCCAAAGGTATGCATAGAATCCTCCTCCCTTTCCTATGTCAACTTGATAGTAGTCATGGAAACGCTTTACAAGTTGACAAGATGATTTATTTCAATTGTGTCAGAACTAGTTCGAAACCAGATTCATTGGTGGGAGGGGGAGGTAAGCACAGATACCACGGATTTGAGAGACACTTTCTCATGACGCACAGCAGAGCTCATGTGTGCTACTGGGTACATGTAACGACCCCAGTTGGAGCTCAACATTTATATTGTTAAGTGAAGCATTTGTTAAAGGAGTGGTCTCACCTCATTTTACAACTTTCCTTGCCGCAGCTGTTAAGGGAATCCCTGCTGCGGTGAAGTTAGGAAACACGCTTGTGAAGGGAAACTGGCTTCCCTGTTGACTTTTCCAGGGCCGCCGTAACTCTGAACGGTCACTCAATGAACTGCCGTCCATCAACTTACAACAGCTCGTTTTAGTGACCGTTCAAAGCTACAAAGGAAGCTCCACTTACCGCGCGTTGCAATCGTCAAGGCCGAATGGCGTGGGAATAAGTTACGTTTTGACAGAAAGGGTCCCGAAGGGAAAAAACCACGGAGGGTCAGTCGGAAACCAGGCCCTGCCATTCTCACCCCTTACCAACAAAGTTTGAGCTGCGATCTTGTTGGCCAGCGGGCCAGGCATCCCCATCTTCACCGCGCCTTCCGCCAGAGCTTCCGCGAACATGTAGACCTGTGGCAGGGGAGAAAACAAACCACATCTCTGGAAACCATGGCAAGGAAGGCTGAGGAATCCTGGTTATTTTTGGAGGTCTCTAATTATTTGGAGGGAGGGGCTAAGGGCAAAATCAGGTAGCAGAAAAAGAAACGAAGAGTACCCAACGGGAATACCTGCCATGTGGACTAGAAACTTAAGATTCCTTTTTTTTAAAAAAAAGTGCCTGCCTGATGGGACTGCCATATCTTCAATTTGCAACAAACACAGGTAGCCCTTGAGTTACAACCACAATGGTGGCCAACATTTCTGTTGGTCAGTGAGACATTTCTTAAGTGAGTTTCTCCCCGTTTTACGACTCTCCTTACCACCGTTGTTAAATGAATCACTGCAGTAGTAAACCCATTGTGAAGCGAACGTGGCTTCCCCGTGGATTTTGCTCGTCAGAAGCTCACCAAAGGGGATCACGTGACCTCGGGAAACCGCGACCGTCATAAATACGAGTCGGTTGCCAAAAGTGGGCGAATCACGTGACCACGGAGATGCTGCAACGGTCATTAAGTGTGAAAAACAACCCTAAGTCGCTTTTTTTTTCAATGTCGTTGTAACTTTGGTCACTAAATGAATCTGTTGTAAGTCGAGGACTCCCTGTATGAGAGGCCGCTGAAGGTCCCCGCCGGAAAAGGAGACTCACGTAAGCCACGCCGCTGCCACTCAGCGCCGTGTGGATGTCAATGTAGGACTCGGGGGCCTCTTCACACAACCCGCACGGGGCCAGCAGGGTCTTCAGCCGGGAGACCTCCTCTTCGCCCACGGAGGACCCTCGAGAGAGCAGGACAGCCCCCGACCGCACCTCGCAGGGAAGGTTGGGCATCATCCGCAAGACCCGTGTCCCCGCAGGAAGTAGCTGCCGAAGGAGGAGACAGGGGGGATTATATGGAGTTGGACGATATGTAGCCATAACAACATTCTTTCTCAGAAAGTCAAGGTCATTCTTTGTCTCTGCACCTGGCCGGATGTGGATGGGAAGAATCTGTCTTCGTGGCAATGAAATACTGGACCATGGGATGGACCTGTGGGTGTGATGGGGGCAGGGTCTTGAACTTTCAACTGGGTGGGGAAACCGGGAAGCTTTCAGATTCGGCTTTTCCCAGAGTTTTATTTCTTTGGGGATTTCTTCCATGACAAACTCACCTTGCTGCAAGGTGGATAAAAATTGATGTGTGTTTTTTTTTAAAGATTAAAAAAAATAAGATCTTTTAAAAATTTTATCAGATTTATTTTAATCAAATGCTTTTGGAGTAAAAAAAATCTGTCTAAAGAAAGTTTTCTACCTAAGATGCATTCGTAACTTAAGTTTATTCAGCGTGAAACGGAGCTTAGTTATGAAGCAAGAGGAGGCTGTGTATTCTGCAACATTTACCTATCCGGTAAACTCCTTCGATGCCTCCCAGCTCTGCAAAAGCTGAGATCACATGCGCTGCATGGGTGCATTCACACAACTTCACCGTAACCGCGTGATATAAATCATAAAGCAAAGTTCAGGAATATTCCTTTATCCCACCGTTTTGCAAATCTGTGTACACCAGGGGTGGCTTTCAAAATATTTTACTACTGGTACCTGGGGGGGGGGGGTACCACCACTCGGGCAACCCTGAGGACAGAGATGAGCCTCCAAGTGGCCTCAACGACCCTCTAAAACAAGGGTGTCAAACTCAAGCCTGTGGGCCGGATCCAGCCCGCGATGTGGTCCGATCTGGCCCGCGGGGCCGTCCTGTGAAATGTAAGCATCCGGCCCATGTCACTTTTGCCTGCTCTATCAAGTACAAAGAGGCAGCAGTTTTGGGAGTGGCATCCAGCAGGCCACACCCACCCAGTCGGCCAGGCTCCCCCGGCCCCCGAGGTCACCCCCAACCCTGATGTGGCCCTCAATGAGACTGAGTTTGACACCCCCAATCTAAAAGGATGCAAATGACCAGCTTTGTCTGCAAGGAGCATCAATCTTTCCCTTCCCCACCATCCAGTCAGAACTGAAGAAGCTTCCTGGACGAGAAGTGAAACCTCTTCAAAAGAAAAAACAAGAAAGTCCAGTTGCCTCTTGGGGAAAAAAAAAGCCCCTTTGGGAGACCTACAGGGATGCTCTCTGGGGAACTCACCTCTTCCAGGGTCCGGAGTGGGACTCCAGCGGCCATGGAAACGAGGACGTGTCTGGCGGTGACCGCAGGGCTGATCTCTCGCAGGACGGCCGGGAGGACGTGGGGCTTGGTGGCCAGGAATACGAAGGAGCACTTCTCCAGCACCTCCAGGTTGCAGTGGGTCGTCCGGCAGGCGAATCCCTTTGGTTGAGAAGGGAGGGAGGGAAGGAAGGAAATAAGGAAGGAAAGGAAGGAAGGAAAGAATAAAGAAGGAAGGAAAGAAGCAGGGAATAAAGAAGGAAGGAAAGGAGGGAATAAAGGAAGGAAGGAAGGAATAAAGAAGGAAAGAAGGAGGGAATAAAGAAGGAAAGGAAAGGAAGGAAGGAATAAAGGAAGGAAAGACGGAAGGAATAAAGAAGGAGGGAAGGAATAAAGAAGGAAGGAAAGGAGGGAATAAAGGAAGGAAGGAATAAAGAAGGAATAAAGGAAGGAAGGAATAAAGAAGGAAGGAAAGAAGGAAGGAATAAATAAGAAATAAAGAAGAAATAAGGAAGGAAGGAATAAAGAAGGAAGGAAAGAAGGAAGGAATAAAGAAGGAAGGAAAGGAGGGAATAAAGGAGGGATTAAAGAAGGAAGGAAAGGAGGAAATAAAGGAAGGAAGGAATAAAGAAGGAAGGAATAAATAAGAAATAAAGAAGGAAGAAATAAAGGAAGGCATAAAGAAGGAAGGAAGGAATAAAGAAGAAATAAAGAAGGAAGAAATAAAGAAGAAAGGAAAGAATGAAGGAATAAAGAAGGGAGGAAAGGAATAAAAAAGGAAGAAATAAAGAAGGAAGAAATAAAGAAGGAAGGAAGGAAGGAATAAAGAAGGAAGAAAAGAAGGAAGGAATAAAGAAGGAATGAAAGAAGGAAGAAATAAACAAGGAAGAAATAAAGAAGGAATAAAGAAGAAAGAAATAAAGGAATAAAGAAGGAAGGAAGGAAGTGAGCCATAGCAACAAATCCTCAAATCCCCCCAGGGGGGGCCGCCCAAGAAACGAGCTCATTGTTCTCTCCAACCCCAGCAGGTTCAAAGGACGATTCCCAACCTGGATTTATAGAGTCCTTGAATTACGACCACAATGGAAGTTCAAAGGAAGATTCCAAGCCTTGATTGCGGGGAGTCCTTGAATTACGCCTGCAACTGAGCCCAAAATCTATGTCGCTCAGTGAGACATTTGCCATTGCGAGTTTTGTCCCATTTTACGACTTTTCTCGCCACCTTGTTAAGTGAACCGCTGCAGTTGTAAAATTAAGTCACACGGTTGTTAAGTGAATCTGGCCTCCCTGTTGACTTCGCTTGTCCGAAGGTCGCAAAAGGGGATCACATGATGACCCCAGGGACCCCGCAACCGTCATAAGTGTGAGTCAGCTGTCAAACATCCGAATATAGATCACATGACCACGGGGATGCGGCAACGGTCGTAAGTGTGAAAAACGGCCCTAGGTCCTTGTTTTCAGTGCCGTTGTGACTTTGAGCAGTCACTAAGCGAAGGGTTGTAAGTCGAGGACTGCCTATACAGGTAGTCCTCGAGTTACGGCCACCATTGAAGTTCAAAGGACAATCCCCAACCTGGATTACAGGTGGCCCTCAACTTGGATGAGAAGCAAAACTTTGCCTTCGAAAGGAACAAAACCTCCTGAAAAAGCCCCTTTGGGACCAACTGTGACTTGGAGGACTGAGAATCTCGCAAACGTTGAGTTTTCTGTGCCACCTTCACCACCTGGTGCAGCCCGGGTTCAAGACCCGAGCGCCATGCAACCGGCCGAGCTCCTGTTCCTTGCCTCTGCTCCTGCCCATCTAGCAGTTCGAAAGCATGTCCATGCGAGTAGATAAATAGGTACCACTTTGGTGGCAACAAGCCTTCCTCTCCACATGACCATGGAACATGTCTTCAAAGAACGCCGGTTCCCTCCACCGAGAAACGGAGGTGAGCATCGCCCCCTAGAGGCTTGACCTGTATAGATTTACCTGGAATTTGTCCAGATTCCTGCTGGATGGAGCACTGGCCAGGATATTCACAGCTTGGACTTCTCCTGCAAGGAGAGAGGGAGAGGATGAGAATAGTAGGAGAGCTCATCACCGGATTGCAAACTCACTGATTTCTAACTTCCCACGGTTCACAACAGGGGATAAAGCTACGAGGAGTAGACCTTCAGCGATACAACTCCTAAAGGAAGGGAGGAAGAAGAAGAAGAGGAATGGGAGGAGAAGGAGTAGAGGAGGAAGAAGAGAAGAAGAGGAGTGGGAGGAGGAGAAGGAAAAGGAAAAGAGGAGGAGGCGAAGGAGAGGAAGAGGAGGAGGGGGGAGGAGGAAGAGGAAGAAGAAGAGGAGGGGGAGGGGGAGGAAGAAGAGGGAGAGGAGTGGAAGGAGAAGGAGAGGAAGAGGAGAAGAGGGGGAGGAGGAAAAGGAGGAGAAGGAGAGGAAGAGGAGAAGAAGAGTGGGAGGAGGAGGAGGAAAAGGAGGAAGAAGAGGGAGAGGAGCGGGAGGAGGAGAAGGAGAGGAAGAGGAGAAGAAGAGAAGGGGGAGGGAGGAGGAAGAGGAAGAAGAAGAGGAGAAGGGGGAGGAGCAGGAAGAGGGGGAGGAGAAGAAGAAGAGTAGGAGGAGGAGAAGGAAAAGAGGAGAAGGAGAGGAAGAGGAGGGAGGAGGAAGAAGAGGAGGGGAGGAGGAGGAAGAAGAGGAGCAGGAGGAGGAGGGAGGGAGGGAGGAGGAAGAGGAAGGAGAAGAGGAGGGGGAGGAACAGGAGGAGGGGAGGAGGAGAGGAAGAGGAGAAGAGGAGGAGGGAGGAGGAAGAGGAAGAAGAGGAGGAGGGGAGGAGGAGGAAGAAGAGGGAGAGGAGTGGGAGGAGGAGACGGAGATGAAGAGGAGGAGGGGGAGGAGGAAGAGGAAGAAGAAGAGTAGGAGGGGGAGGAGCAGGAGGAAGAAGAGGGAGAGGAGTGGGAGGAGAAGGAGAGGAAGAGGAGAAGAAGAGGAGGGGGGAGGGAGGAGGAAGAAGAGGAGGAGGAGGGGGAGGAGCAGGAAGAGGGGGAGGAGAAGAAGAGGAGGGGGAGGAGAAGGAAGAAGCCGGAGCTTCATTGGTTCTACACCATTAGGAGCAGAAAGCTTCAGACAACGGGCCTGCTGATTGACAGCCACCTGGTGCACCTGCCGTTGTCTCTCAACCACGGCAGGTTAAGACGCCTGGACTTCAACGCCCAGACTCCCGAGAGTCAAAAGTCCAGCGCTCTCTCTTCAAACGGCCACGCTTGAGGAAGCCTCGTCTGGCGGAAAGGCCAAACCTGCGTCCTTTAAATCTCCTAACCCAACGAAGCCTTCGAGATCCACATAGATTGGACAGTTACCATCTGGTCTCCAAGAGTCCGTTTTGGGCCAGGACGCTCCGGACCGCGGTGGGGAACCATCTCTAGGGTTAAACCTGTCCACGGGATCCGCTTTAGCCCGGCTTCCAAGGTGCCTCTGGAACTCAAATAGGCTTTTCTGCCTGGCGGGATGCTTTCTATCGGGACACGATCCGGGGAGGCCTCCCTTCGTGGCTTCCGCTTGAGTTCCCACCAATCTGGGGCGCCAGCGGCTTCCACCTCCTTCTGGATTGTCTCGCAAGCATGAGACCTCAGGACGCCGCAGGACAGTTGATCCTGAGGGGCAGATTCCAGAGAAATAGTACTCTTCCTCGAGACACACACACACCCCATCCTGCCTCCTGGAGTAATTCACATTTGCGTAAAATATTAACTCCCGTTGGAGGGGTGCGGTGGCCGAGAGGTGGAGCTCTCACCTCACAGTTAAGAGGCTGTGAGTTCGATCCGCGGTAGAGGCAGATATTTCTCTCTAAGGGCACAATGAGAATATAGCTGCCGAATGTAACTCCGCATTGGCAACAGGAAGGGCATCGGGCCAGTAAACTCCAGTCAGCTCCATTCACTTGCCCAGACTCTGCGCCGCAAGGGATTATGGGGTCATTAGAATCAGTCGCTGCCGGTACAGCGCTCACGGGGCCACGCATCTTTTCGTGTGCATGCGCTGCGCACGTGCACCCCACTGCCCCTGCGACAACCAGCTGCTTGTCGGAGCTCGTGCGCACGTAATTGACCGGTTGCTTTAAAAACCGGGATAGAACACAGGCTGAACGAGCCACTGTACCGGTACGCTGTCAACGGCTCCCGGCTACTACCAGTATGCCCGTCCCGAGCCGTACCAGCCAGAACCACCCGATTGAAAGGAGGTGATTAACTCCTGTGGGAGAAACAAGTGGCAGTTGCAACCAGAAGGGCCTTCGCACAACTTCATGGTATGCGCCAGTTGCGGCCTTTCCTGGACCAGAATTCCCTGCCGTCATTTCCCTGGTCATCTCACGACCAGACTACAGGCAGTCCTCAACTTACGACCACAACTGAGCCCCAAATTTAAGCTGCTAAGTGAGAATTTGTTAAGTGAGTTTTGTCCCATGTTACGGCCTTTCTGGCCACCGTTGTTAAGCGGATCACTGCAGTGGTTAGTAAACCTGGTTGTTAAGTGAATCTGACTTCCCTGTTGACTTGTCTGGTCAGAAGGTCGTAAAAAGGGAACCTTAAGACTTGGGCAAAAAGTTTCAAAGCTAAAACTATGTTTTGATTTTGATTTCCTACAAAAAATAATAATAATTGCAGCCCCTTTGGAACACTTTCCCTGGGAATGGAACGGCCTGTTTTGAATTTGGAAAAAAACAACCACGTGCTAATTTTAACCCGATAAAACCTTGTTATGCGGCCAAGATAATCGATTTATATTAAATCTCCAAATAAATACAAGAAGACGGCAGTTTCTAGCCAAGTTGGCAATTTTCCCGACGTCGTAAAACAAAGTTTGAGATGATGAAAATGCATTTTTAAATAGGCTGTGTTTAAAAATACATTTTTAAATGCATTTTTCAATACTGTTAAATAGGCCCGGTTGCTTTTCACCCCTTGATTCAGAAAGTTGGTTCAGGGTTTACAGTTGCAAGCCATGTTATCAATTCCTTAACCAAATATATGTTTCCCCATGACTACACACCTCTTTTTTTCTGAACATACCCACACAAATAAATTAGTTTCTTCCTTGGGTTAAAATTGGCTAGTAGGAAAATACGAAGAAAATTGAAGGTGGTATTGTTTAAAAGTAAGGTTTGGTGAAAAGGTCAAGAATCAGGTTAAACTTCTTGGCTGGTTTCCTTTAGAAAAAAATTCTTGCCATAATTTCCAGGTTAAAGAAAATTTCCAGAGGTTTAGAAGACCTGAAGGTAAATGGATCGCAGGTAAGAGAAATGACTAAGAAAAACAGAGCAGGAAAAAAACAGATGGAGATTTTTCCATGACTGCAGTAAATTTCCACGAAGGCAGTAAAATTGTAAAAACTGCCTCCTCCTTTACAGCAAAACCCCCTCCCTCATTGACTTTTGAGCACAGGTAGTCCTCAACCTACGACCCCAAATTGAGCCCAAAATTTCTGTTGCTAAGTGAAACATTTAAGTGAATTTTTGGCCGGTTTTTACGACCTTCATGGCCACGGCTGTTAAGTGAATCTGATTTCTCCCTTGATTTTCCTTATCAGAAGAACGCAAAAGGGGATCACGTGAGCCATAGACACTGTGACCGTCGTAAATATGAGTCGGTTGCCAAGTGTCCGTATTTTAATCACGTGACTCCGGGGATGCTGCAACAGTCGTGAATATGAAAAGCGGCCATCGGTCACTTGTTTTGGTGCTGTTGTAACTTTGAACCGTCACTAAATGAACTGTTGTAACTCAAGGAATACCTGTAATCTAAAATTAATCCAGGAGAGGCACAACCTAGAACTCAGGAGGAAATTCCCAACAGTGAGAACAATTAACCAGTGGAACGACTTGCCTCCTGTCTGATGAAACAATAACATCTGACCCCCAACAATGCAAAAACCATTTGACAGTAGAACCAATCTTTAGCCGGCAGCGGGTGGACTAGCTGACCTCAAGAGCTCCCAGTTCCAGCATTTTATTTCAGATCTTGTTTCCCAACCGTGGCAACTTTAAGAGGGGGGGAGGGATGGACTTCAACCCCCAGAATTCCCCAGCTAGGGACTAAAGTTGCCCAATTGAAATCCCCCCCCCCTTCCAAGCGGTGGGAAAGGACCGGCTTTAGAGATCCCTCTAAATAATGGATCCCTACTTAGGGACCACCTCTTAGGGATCTTTCTAAATAATAGATCCCTCTTATGGATCCCTCTAAATAATGGATCCCTCTTAGGGACCCCCCCTCTTAGAGATCCCTCTAAATAATGGATCCCTACTTAGGGACCACCTCTTAGGGATCTCTCTAAATAATGGATCCCTCTTAGGGACCACCCCTCTTAGGGATCTCTCTAAATAATGGATCCCTCTTAGGGACCCCCCTCTTAGGGATCTCTCTAAATAATGGATCCCTCTTATCGACCCCCTCTTAAGGATCTCTCTAAATAATGGATCCCTCTTAGGGACCCCCTCTTAGGGATCTCTCTAAATAATGGATCCCTCTTTGGGATCTCTCTAAGTAATGGATCCCTCTTAGGGATCCCTCTAGATAACAGATCCCTCTTAGGGATCCCTCTAGATAAGGAACCCCTCTAAATAAGGGACCCCTCTTATGAATCCCTCTAAATAATGGATCCCTCTTAGGGACCCCCTCTTAGGGATCCCTCTAAATAATGGATCCCTCTTAGGGACCCCCTCTTAGGGATCTCTCTAAATAATGGATCCCTCTTTGGGATCTCTCTAAGTAATGGATCCCTCTTAGGGATCCCTCTAGATAACAGATCCCTCTTAGGGATCCCTCTAGATAAGGAACCCCTCTAAATAAGGGACCCCTCTTATGAATCCCTCTAAATAATGGATCCCTCTTAGGGACCCCTCTAAATAAGTGACCACGCTGAATAAGGGATTTCTCTTAGGGATCCCTCCAAATAAGGGACTGCCCTTAGGGACCCCAGCCCCTTTCTCCTTCTGAACCCCACCGCCTCTCTGCTCCGCCTCCCCTGGAAGTGGGGTGCGAGCCCCCCGCCGGGTCTTCTAACGGGAGGGGGCTCCGTGCCTTCCAGCGTGGCAAGCTGCACCCCGCGCCCCTTCCGGGCCCTTACCCGCCAGCAGCATCGCCCGGGCCACGGCGCTGGCCATGCGCCCCGCGCCGATGAAGCCCACGCGCAGCTCCCGCAGCGGCTCCATGGCTCCTCTGGCGCTGCCCCGCCGCCCAAGCCCCGCCTTCGCCTCCGGGCACGCCCCCGGCACGCCCCCACGCCCACGACCGCCAATCCCCGCCCGGGGATCCCGCGCTCGGGGGGGAAGGCGCTGAGCGGCCACGCCCCTCCCCGGGGACGCGGCGGCGATTGGCTAAGCGCCCGTGACGTCAGGCCGCGGGTCATTTAAAAAGCAGCCGCGCGGCTCCGCTGGGCGCTGCGTGCGAGGCTACTGTGCGGGGATCGGAGGGTCAAAGGGCCGCTAGGTTCTGGGTGCGTCGCCTTGGTTTTGCCCCGCTTTCCTTCCACCCCATCCCGGCTTCCGATGAGGTTTCTTCTCTCTCTTTACACCTGGCCCGACTTTTGGCTGGTTTTGCCACGCCCGGCAATGCTGGTCTGTGGATGGGGGACCACGAGGAGATCTACGGTTAAAAAGTATTTGGGGGAAAAGGGAATGGCAATTTGCAAAGCCAAGGGTGTGGCCTTAGGAAGTCAGCAAGAGCTGGGCCTTCTGCGGAAGGAGGAGGCTTTTTGGTTTTTCCCAAAGGTGCTTTTCCAAAAGACGACTGGACTTCCTGAAAACTGGAAAAAGCCCCTTTGGGACAATCCTGATTAGGAGGACTGAGAATCTCCTTCTCAGTTGTCCTGCTTGGAAAGAGCAATAGACTTTCCTCCAAAATGAGCATAGATTCACCCCACGAAGTTGTGGGTGCTTCAATGCTGGAATTTTTAAAGAAGAGGCTGGACCACCATTTATCCGAAACAGTAAGTTTTCCTGCCTGAGCAGGGGGTTGGACTAGAAGTCCTCCAAGGTCCCTTCCAGCTCTGTTGTTCTGGTATAGAAGCTGGCTTAAGAAGCCAACATGGAATGTAAAAAGCTGAAGTATGAAAATACAACACAAACGAGGGTCTTTGGCCTTTAAAGTCCTTGCAAATGTGGGGTGGAGCCTTCTTGGAACTGCTGAAAGGATTGTGTTGTGGAGTTGTGCTTTCTAAAGGATGTTCAATAGTGAAGGGACACGGGGCAGAAAACGCAGGTGACCCCCAAGGACACAGAGAAACCTCCAAGTGGCCTCAAGGACCCTCTAAAACAGTGGTAGTCAACCTGGTCCCTACCGCCCACTAGTGGGCGTTCCAGCTTTCATGGTGGGCGGTAGGGATTTGCTGTAACTCTTGCTTTATAAATTTATAAAGTAAAGTTACTTCCCTACTTTATAAATCACGGTTACTGTGGAACCGGTGGGCGGTTAGAAAATTTTACTACTAACAGAAACACAAAAGTGGGCGGTAGGTATAAAGAGGTTGACTACCCCTGCTGTAAAAGGATGCAAACGACCAGCTGTCCGCAAGGAGAATAAATTAGTACAGGAAGGAAGATCACTGATGAAGTTACCTAGTTGGGTAATGAAACTTGTGCATGAAAATAACCAAGCTCAGAGAGCATCAAGGACCTCCCCCCCCCCTTCCTCCTCCTCTATTCTGCAAACCCCACTCCCTTCTAGCACTGAAGATGTTACCTAATTGGGTCATGAAACGTCTGCAAGAAAACCACCAAGCTCAGAGGGCACCAAGGACCCTTCATTTCAACCCTGAATATACTGCTTTACGGGTACAAAGTGATTTGTTTTTGTTTTTACTGCAGGCACCGTGGGAAGATGCTGCCTTTTCACAGCTGGGCCCTCCTTTTCCCTCTCCCCCTGCTTCTGGTGGTTGCCCCCTCCTCTGGATTTTTTGGCTGGCTCTCCCAAAAGGCCTCCCCGAGTCCTGCTCCCAGTCCTGAGCCAGCAGCATCTGCTCCAGACCCAGCCAGCCTTGCGGAAGTGCCTTTCGAGATGGATACGGCCGACGAGCGCTTCCTAGCTGAAATTCAGGCGGTGGATCTGTCGCTTCTGGATTCCTGCCACCACAAGGTCTCTGGCGCTTTGTAGTAGACGTGTGTGTGTGTGCGTGTGTGTGTGCGTGTGTGTGTGTACAGGCAGTCGTTGACTTCCAACTGTTTGTTGTTAGTTGAGAAGTTGTGTCCGACCCACCCATAGGCTGAAAGCCCTATGAAGCGGTATATAAGTCTAACTGCTATTGCTATTGCTATTCTAACTCTATTCTATTTCTAATTCTATTTCTATTCTATTTCTAACTCTATTCCTGTCCTAGTCTAATTCTGTTCCGTTCTAATCTGCTCAATTCCAGTTCTAATCCTAATCCTATTCTATTCCTATTCTGTCCTGTTCTCTTCTGTTCCATTCTAAAAGTGACTTAAGATTGGTTCTCACGCTTACGACATCATCCCCATGAGCATGTGACCAAAATTCAGGCACTTGGCAAAGGACTCAGGACAGTCGCAGTGTCCCCAGGTCATGCAATCCCCTTTTGCGACCTTCTGATGGGCCAAGTCAATGGGGGGGGGGGGGGAGGCCAGATTCCCTTAAGAATTGTGCGACTCACTTCATAACTGCAGTGATTCGCTGAACGACTGTGGCAAGAAAGGTTGTAAAATGGGGCAAAACTCCTTTAAGAAAGGCCTTAGCAATGGAAAGTTTGCACTCAATTGCTGTATATTGAGCTGTTCCCCCATCCTGTTGGCCAATGCGCCTGTGAATTTACTTTATTGTCATTGTACATATATACACAGTATACACATACAGCGAAATTCACATAACACCGAGACACCAGGCCCTACATACATAACAATCCCACCCACGCCCCCACCCACCCCCCAAAAATTCCTCCCTAAACCCCCAGACCAAGTAATGCTGTCCAACAGATCACTGATGGTGGCCCTTTAGTTCATTGTTGAGTGCAATTATAGCTCTGGGATAAAAACTATTCAGAAGACGCGTGGTCCTAGTTTTAATTCTTCGGTATCTTCTGCCCGAAGGCAACATATTAAAATGATTGTAAGCAGGATAGGAAGAGTCTCTGAGAACTTTATGCAACTTCTTCAAATAGAGAGATGCGAAGATGTCGCCCAGGGCTGGTAGCTGGAGCCCTGTGATATTCTGGGCAGTTTGAATGATTCTCTGCAGAGCGTTTTTTTTCCGCTGCGGAGCTGCTCCCATCCCATACAAGAATGCCGTATGTCAGGACACTCTTAACGGTGCTGCGATAGTAGGACAGAAGTAGATGCGCCTATTGGCTATAGAGGGACATGACCTCCCCCAGGGATGGCATGCCTCCCTCTGGCAAGAAAGAGACACCCCCCCATAGGTACTTCATGGGACATTATATTCGGAAGACTTTGATGGGGGTCTGGGAAAAGATGAGGAAAAAATACTATCTTAGGGTTCCGTGCTGGTTGGCACCGTTAGAGGCCTTAACGCATCCCAGTGTATTTAATTGGACAAGAAACATAACATATTAAGACATTATGACAGAAGATGGCAACATGAAAACAAAGATGGAATTAGAGCAGCAGGGCAGGAATCTGGAATGGTGGGAATATTTACATGTTAGAAACAGGTTTAAAAGCGATAAGGTACGGTTTGGGATCTACCCAAACCCTCAGGGGCTTAGATAAGATTTTGTTTGGCGGAGACAAGAAAATGTTATCAAAGATTTATCAGTTTTTGACTTGCCAAGATGCCAGTGAAGAGATGGACAAAAGCCTTCTAATAGCATGGGAGAGAAACTTTGGCTATGAGATTGAAATGGGCAAATGGTGGGATCTATGGAGTAAGACCATTAAACTTACAATATCTACAGCATTCAAAGAAGTAGATGCTGAGATAGATTTATCTTCCTGAGCATTCCCAGGAAGTACAGCCTCCTCTGTGACTTCTTCACAAGCATGTTAGCCTTCATGGTCCATGAGAGGTCCGCTTGAGATATACCGTAAATGCCCAGACATTTAAAACTACCAACCCTCTCCCCCTCCTCGCCATTTATGTACAATGATCAATGTACATCTCTCTTCCTCTTGAATTGATGGTTGGGGGGGGGGCTTTTTCTTGTCCTTTCCCCATCCAGGTCATTTCACAACTACACTCGACTTGCACTGATCTCACGGAAGAGGACCTGGCCAAGCTGGGAGTGGCTCTCTTCAACTGCCAGGCCAGTTCCGAAGGTCGGAGGACTTACCTGTGCACTGAGGACATGGTACGTAGTCACACCTGGGCACCTTTGAACGATGCTTCAGGCACCTTGGCCCAACAACTGGGAGGCTGCTCCGGCACTGGTTTTGTTGTGGCCTGCCAGTGGCCATTGGAGCTGGCGGCAGATTCGGACAGGGAGGAGGTTGGGGAGGAAGATGGGCCAGTCCTGGAGTCTGGGGAAGGCTCGGATGAGGACTCTGTGTCGGAGGCAGAGAGGGGGCCAGGGCCGTCTGACGGTTATCAGCTGCCTTCGGAGTCAGACATCAGTGAGGCAGAAGAACAGCAGGAGCCTGTTCCCAGTGTGCGCATGCGCAGAGTTGCCAGACGAAGGGAACAGCTAAAGAACAAGGGTCGACTTGGGAGCGAGGCCACAGGTGGACGGTGAATGGCCCCTCCCAGAGGACATAAAAGAGGAGCGAAAGGGGAGGGGAGTTTGCAGGAGACAATTGGTTCACTTAATTGGTTTGTGACTCTCCAATACTCCTTGCCAAGTTCTACAGAGATCGGCCTGGCAGCTCTCCAAGCCAGATAAGGTCTGTGACTATAAATCCTCCCTCAAAAGACTTTGCTGGATGTGAATGAGCAGAATTCACAGTAAATTAGTAAAAGGGGTTTTTTGTTGGGACAAGGGGTTTGTTTCAGGCTCTCGGGAAGCCTCGGTCACAACAGTTCCACTGCGGGTTCAAATTCTTGTTTTAATTCTCATGACTAGAGCCGTAGAGTTACAGTGATCTGAATGCAGTACTGCAGGCTAACTTTGCTGACTGTCAGCAGTTCGATCCTGGCTGGCTCAAAGTCGACTCAGAACTTCCATCCTTCCGAAGTCAGTTAAATGGAGTTAGCAGAGATGACTAAATTGATTGATCAAAGAAAAAAAAATTGCAAATACTTTTATTTCTACCTGGAAACCATTTCTGGACTTTGTGCTTGACGTGGAAACGAACCGCCGACTTTGTTTTTTTATCGTTGGTTACTTTAAACTATTATGTAAAAGTAAAAAGTTGAGATTTGATGTGAATGCCTGATTTCTACTCCACCAAAGAGAGTCGGAAGTAAATGCCTTTTCTTTTTTCTTTTCCCCTTCTTTTCCACATTCTTTCCTTTCCTATTTTTCCTACTATTTGCTTTTGTATTTTCTTTGTATGCTACAACATATTGTATTTTCCGGAGTATAAGACGTACCCTTTTCCCCCCTAAAAGAGGGTGAAAATTTGGGTGCGTCTTATACACTGAATGTAGCCCCAACCACCCACCGTCCGCCACTCTTTGGCCTCTGCTTCCCAGCAATTTACCTCCTTGCTTCAAATGGGAAAATGAGGCTTGTGGAGGCTGCAATAGGCTATAATCTGCAGCCTGAAACAGCTGATGATCGGGAGAAATTGAAAGTGAAACTTGCTGTTTGCTCCAGTGGCAAATTCTGGGAGCCAGATTTTTTTTTCTTCTGCTAATCAGGCTGTTTGCTGCAAGGAGGTAACTCAATAACTTATAGGTGGTACCTTGCTCAACAGTAGTAACTGTGAGAGGGATCTTGGAGTCCTAGCGGACAACCATTTAAATAGGAGCCAGCCGTGTGCAGCAGCTGCCAAAAAAGCCAACACAGTTCTAGGCTGCATCAACAGAGGGAGAGAATCAAGATCACGTGAAGGGTTAATGCCACTTTACAAGGCCTTGGGAAGGCCACACTTGGAATACGGCATCCAGTTTTGGTCGCCACGATGTAGAAAACATGTGGAGATCTAGAAAGAGTGCAGAGAAGAGCAACAAAGAGGATTAGGGGAGTGGAGGCTAAATCATACGAAGAACGGTTGCAGGAACTGGGGATGTCTAGTTTAATAGGAAGAAGGACTAGGGGAGACATGATAACAGTCTTCCAATATCTCAGGGGTTGCCACAAGGAACTATTCTCCAAGGTACCTGAGGGTAGAACAAGAAGCAATGGGTGGAAACTAATCAAGGAGAGAAGCAACTTAGAACTGAGGAGGAATTTCCTGACAGTTAGAACAATTAATCCGTGGAACAGAAGTTGCCTCCAGAAGTTGTGAATGCCCCAATCCTGGAAGCCTTTAAGATGTTGGAGAGCCGTTTGTCTGAAATGGTGTAGAGTTTCTTGCTGAATATGGGGTTGGACTAGAAGACCTCCAAAGTCCCTTCCAACTCTGCTATTGTATTTATTGTATTGTAATAACTATAAATGCCTATAGAATGTTCAAATTGTTAGACTGACTTTTTAAAGGCTGCTTTATTATTGTTCTAAACAACTTAACAAAATGAAGAAGCTTTTTAAAATCAATGCTTGATCTGAAGAGAGGCCCAGTGCTATTGTTTTAAAAAGTGATGTTCTTTTAAATAGCAGAGAATAACTATACTTCCAGAAAGCCACATCAGTTTTAACAGCATCTGTACAAGCGTAGTCTGAAATATAACACTACAAACAGTGTATGTTTTCGGTGCTGTTTGTTGTAAGGGGGCAAATTGCTGGGAGGCAGAAGCAGACATCCCCCCTCCCTTCTTTTCCTCCCCAAAATCTAGGTGCGTCTTATACTTTGGAGCATCTTATATTCCAAAAAAATACGGTAACCCCCCCCCCCCCCCCCCCCAAATGCTGGATTCTCAAATGTGTCTCTTTCCTTGGAAAAGGCCCTGGCGGAATGCACAGCCGGGATGGATCCGGATACCTGGAACGCTTACCACATCGTCAGCAACCGAGCCCGGGCTGTCTGCTACGCCACCCGCCAGATGCAGTTCAAACGCCGGGCGGAGCATACGGTGAATGCCCTGGTCTCTACCGCGGTCGGCCAGCTGGAGGCGATGAAAACGCTCAAGGTTCGGATGGCTCCGGGTTCCTGAGTTTTGGTGTGGAGATTGGTGTGTGTGTGTGTGTGTGTGTGTGCGCATCATGTGCTGGGATGAATGAGGAGAACGGCTGCATTCAACTTCATAACATCCCAGAGGTGCTTTTATTCCAAGAGGCAACTGGACTTCTGCCAACTTAGCAGTTCGAAAGGATGTAAAAATGCAAGTAGAAAAATAGGAACCACCTTTGGTGAGAAGGTAACAGCGTTCCATGCGCCTTCGGCATTGAGTCATGCCAGATGTCTTCGGACAGCGCTGGCTCTTCGGCTTTGAAACGGAGATGAGCACCGCCCCCTAGAGTCGGGAACAACTAGCATGCATGTGTGCGAGGGGAACCTTTACCTTTTACTAGACGGACAGGTTAAGCTCCTTGGCTGGTGACCCTTAGTTTCCCATCATTTCTGTGGTTTTTTTCCCTCCCGTGACAGAGGAGCCAGGAGGAGTTGAAGCTCCTCACCTCGGAGTCCTTGCAACGCGTCGTTAGCGCTCAGGAGGAGCTCCTCACCCAGCAAGAGACGCTGCGAGGTGGCCAGGCGCAGATGGAGGACTCTCTCTCCAGCAACCTGGAGCACCTGGTGCAGGAGAAGGCCCTGATCGCCAGTGGGCAGCAGCAGGTGGCTGAGCTGCTGGAGGGCATCACACGCAGGATGGGTGAGAGAGCGGCGAGCATTCCCCCGGGGCACCTCCAACCTTCGTCCGGGTAGTCCTCATTTGAACCAATATTTTTCTGTTGGCAACCCCGGGATTGAAAACCCCGGGCAGTAAAGTTGTTTTGCCGGATGAGAGAGGGATGGGTTGGAGAAGCATTCCCACGAGTGTCTTGATGACCTGAGAGTTCGGGACTCTCTGCTTCTCTTGGCCGACTGGACCTTGCGTGTCCTTTAACCCAAATGGGGCCAGTGGCCACTGACCATCGGAGAAAGGCTGCCTCTGTTTCTCTTCTCGCAGAAAACGTCAGCAGTCACCTGAGCCAGCAGGACGTGGAGCTTCAAGAAGGGCATCAGTCCATCCTGAGGGACCTGGGACAAGTCCAAAAACGGGCTCAAGAAGTCTACTCCAAAATAGGTTTGTGGTAGGAGCAGTTCAAGCTCCATCCCTCTCAAGCATAGCCCTGATGTGGTTACCTGGTTTGGTAATGAAACGTCTGCAAGAAACACACCAAGCTCAGAGAGCACCAAGGCCCTACAGTCCTCTTCCTCCTCCTCCTCCTCCTCTTCCCTGCAAACTCAACTCCCTTCTAGCACTGATGATATTAGCTAGTTGGGTCATGAAATGTCTGCAAGAAAGTCACCAAGCTACCAAGGACCCCACAGTCCTCTTCCTCCTCCTCCTCCTCCTCTTCCCTGCAAACTCAACTCCCTTCTAGCACTGATGATATTATCTAGTTGGGTCATGAAATGTCTGCAAGAAAGTCACCAAGCTACCAAGGACCCCACAGTCCTCTTCCTCCTCCTCCTCCTCCTCCTCCTCCTCCTCCTCCTCCTCCTCCTCCTCCTCTTCCCTGCAAACTCAACTCCCTTCTAGCACTGATGATATTAGCTAGTTGGATCATGAAATGTCTGCAGGAAAATTACCAAGGACTCCACAGTCCTCCTCTTCCTCGCAAACCCCTCACCCATCTAGCACTGATGATGTTTAGTTGGGTAATGGAATATCTGCAAGAAAGCAGGCAAGCTCGGAGAACACGAAGGACCCTTCCTCCTCCTCCTCCTCCCCCTCCTCCTCCCTCCACTCCACAAACCCTCTTCCCTTCTGCTACAGATGATGTTACCTAAGTTGGTAATCAAACGTCTGCAAGGAAATAACCAAGATTAGAGAGCACCAAGGACCCCATACATTTCCTCCTCCTCCTCCTTCCCTTTCTCCTCTTCCTCTTCTCTGCCCATCTTCCTTCTATTCTGAAGATGTTACCTAGTTGGATAATGAAACATCTGCAAGAAAGTCACCAAGCTCAGAGAGCACCAAGGACCTCACAGTTCTTCTCCTTCTTTTCCTTCTCCTTTTCCTTCCCCTCTTCCTTCCCCTTCTCCTCTTCCTCTTCTCTGCCAACCCTACTCCCTTCTGGTTCTGAAGACGTTACCTAGTTGGGTAATGAAACATCTGGGGGGGGGGGAAAAACCCACCAAGCTCAGAGAGGACCAAGGTTCCCATGGTCCTCTCATTCCTACACGTTGTTGGCAGGGTTGGAAGTCTACCACGCTTAGAAGAACTCAGAAGATGGGAAAGACTCAGTTGAGTTGAGGCCCGCGTGCCTTTCCTCTGGGCCTGAGACCTTCTTCCTCTTCTTCTAGACACCAACGTGGATTTGTTCCTGGCCCATCAGAAGCAAACCACCTTGTACCACGAGGAGTTACTGGGGAAACTGAGGAAGATGAACGAGACGTTTGGGCTGGTCCTTCAAACCATGGAGCAGATGCAGACCAAGGTGGAAGGGAGGCTACAGCACATCCACAGATTCATAACCTGGGCAGGTAAGGCCACCTCCGAGCAACAGGCCCACCGCCCGTTGAAAAGAGGCGCGGACACCCCAGGATATGCCATAAAAGGACAAGGTGGCAGCTGCCACGGCACAATAGAACCGTGGTGGTGAAACTATGCCACGCCTGCCACAGGTGCCAGACGGAGCCATATCAGGGGCATGTGAGCTCAGCTTTGGCGTGCGCTGATTTTTGGGCCTTCTTGGCTGTAGCAAGTTGTCTCATTCCGCATTGATGAAAAAAACCTTGTGGGGCCTCTTGTGTCTTGCAGGGTTCAGCTTGAGCTCCATCTATACTTGTCTCCTGCATGTGGTCTACTTCCTCCTGGTGGCGCTCCTCATGACTTTCCTGCAGGTCCCGGGCGCATCCCGTGCGCTGCTGCTGGTGGTGGTTGTGGCCAACGCTCTCTCTGAGCTCCACCACACCGTCTCCTTGGGCTTCAAGGCGCTCACCGGCCTCTTGGCGTTGTCTGTGGCAGGCAAGTCGGCGGGTTCCGTGGCTCTGTGGTTTCAGCCCAACTCTGCGATGGGGAACCTCTGGCGTGTGTGCAGAGCCCTCTCTGTGGGCGCGCACGCTGGTGCCAGCTGGTCTTCTGGTTTCCAGCATTCGGGCGCACAAAGACCAGCCAGACGGCCCACATGCGCACACTGGAAAGTGGAAGACCAATAATAGCAATAGCAGTTAGACTTATATACCGCTGCATAGGGCTTTCAGCCCTCTCTAAGCGGTTTACAGAGTCAGCATATCGCCCCCAACAACAATCCGGGTCCTCATTTTACCCAGCTCGGAAGGATGGAAGGCTGAGTCAACCCTGAGCCGGTGAGATTTGAACCGCTGAACTGCTGATCTAGCAGTCAGCTGAAGTAGCCTGCAGTGCTGCATTTAACCACTGCGCCACCTCGGCTCTAATGAATGCACCGTCCAGGTGGTCTTCAGCTTTTCCGGTGGGCGTGCGTGCATTCCAGTTTCGGCACTCAGTGGCCTAACTGATGACATGAAGGTTTACGTCATGCGCCAGGGTTTCATGTCAATTAAGAGCTCAGCCATAAGTGCCGTTTGTTGTATCTGGACTGACTTCCATCGGAGTTATTCTCCAGAGCGCAAAGTGTACTTCTTCCCTACCGTCAGATTCCAAACTCAATTTCTAATCCATTTTTGCCGGGCTCTTGGGCTGCAGCCGAGAGAGTGGCAGTGGGGCATACCTGGTTACGTCTTCCAGAGACCCCCGGGTGGGTGGGAAATTGATCTGACATTTTCAGAGCAGTTAAAACTTCCATGCTGCGTTCTCATCCAGGGTTTGAATGCCCAGTTTTGTTTAAAAAGACTAATAGAGTTAGATTTCTTGAGCCATCTATGTAGGTGCATATTTTACGAATTTGATTTTTTTTAAAAAAAACTCTGGCCTTTATTATTTTTATAAATAACTCAAGGGTGCGAACCTACTTAATACTCCTCCCTATTTTCCCCACGAGAACAATCTTGTGAGATGCGCTGGGCAGAGAGGGGGAGGGAGAGAGGAGGAGGAGAGAGAGAGAAAGGAGGGAGTGGGAGGGAGGGAGAGAGAGAAAGGAGGGAGAGAGGAGGAGGAGAGAGAAAGGATGGAGCAGGAGAGAGGGAGAGAGAAGGAGGAGAGAGAGAAAGGAGGGAGAGGAGAGTGGGAGAGAGGAGGAGGAGAGAGAGAAAGGAGGGAGAGGAGAGAGGGAGAGAGGAGGAGAGAGAGAAAGGAGGGAGAGAGGAGAGAGAAAGGAGGGAGTGGGAGGGAGGAGGAGGAGAGAAAGGAGGGAGTGGGAGGGAGAGAGAATGAGAGAGAGAAAGGAGGGAGAGAGAGGTCCAAAGTCACCCAGTTGGATTTCATGGCTAAGGCAAGACTAGAACTCGCTGTCTCCCAGTGATTGGTCCAAAGTCACCCAGCTGGTTTTTGTGTCCAAAAGCAGGATTAGAACCCCAAACTAGAATATTTAAAAGTGAATTCCAGGTTACAAGGAACAACATTTGTCATTTCCTCCTCCCTTGCAGTCAACATACTCCTAGAAAGAATCTGCGGCCAGGCTCTGAAGCACCGGAAATGGAGACCCCCTTTGCCCCTTCCCCACAAGGCTCCAGAGACCCCTGCTTGCAAAGTGGGGCTTAAGCCAGCCAAGCGCTGCCGGGTTACCTCCACGCCTGACAGGTAGGAAAACGGGAGCCGAGAATGCACTGAGCGTCATTTCTGTCAGCTTCTGACGTTTGTTTCTGGATTACATGATCTGAATTGCCTGTGCAAGTCAGTCTTCTTAGCACGGAGAGAATTCAATGGCCCTGAGGCTTTAACCGTTCGGTCAGATAGGTAGGCAGGGAGGGAGAGAGAGAGAGAGAGATGATGATGATGGATGGATGGATGGATGGATGGATGGATGGATGGATGGATGGATGGATGGATGATAGATAGATAGATAGATAGATAGATAGATAGATAGATAGATAGATAGATATGGATGGTGATAGATGATGGATGGATGATAGATAGATAGATAGATATGGATGGAGATAGATGATGGATGGATGACAGATAGATAGATACAAGAGTGATAGTGATACAGAGAGTGATAGATGATGCATAATGAATGATGGACAGATAGACGAAAGAAATACATAGATTAGATGGATGGATGGATGGATAGATAGATAAAGATGGATAGATGAATGACACAGACAGATAAATGATAGGATGAATGACAGACACAGAGAGACAGACAGACAAATAGTTGAGATGGATAGATGAATGACAGACAGACAGATAGATGTTAGGATGAAAGACAGAAACAGTCAGACAGAATGTTAAATGAGATGGATAATGAATGACAGACAGGTAGATGAAAGAAAGAAATACATAGATTAGACAGATGATAGGATGGATGGATGGATGGATGGATGGATAGATAATAGAGTGATAGTGATATAGAGATAGATAATGAATGATGGACAGATAGATGAAATAAAAATGCATATATTAGACAGATGATAGGATGGATGGATGGATGGATGGATGGATAGATAGATAATAGAGTGATAGTGATATAGAGATAGATAATGAATGATGGACAGATAGATGAAATAAAAATGCATATATTAGACAGATGATAGGATGGATGGATGGATGGATGGATGGAGATAGATAGATTGATAGAGATGGATAGATGAAAGACAGACAGACAGAATGTTAGATGAGATAGAATGAATGATGGACAGATAAATGATAGGATAGATGAAAGACAGATAGGATAAATAAATTTCATAGATGATACAAATAGGGAGATGATAGACAGCTAGATAGAGATGGGAGAGAGACAGAGGGAGAGAGATTGGGATTCAGTTCTGCAGAAGAAACATCTCAGGTGAGAAGGAAAAAGTCTTCAAGGAAAAACCAAGTCTTGATGCCTTTTGAAAAAGCACCTGTGGGACAATTCTATTGCAACCTTTTCAAAAACTGGTCTGCTGCTTAAAAAAGTAGAGTGATTTTTTCCCCCAAGCTGCTTGCAAAAATCCTGGAAATGCAGCTACCGGCCCTAAAATGGTTCTTGATTCCCCTTGGCAGAGATGAGGTGGGCCTCCTGGATGAGCTGGAGAAGCTGGAAGAGGTGAGCTACCTGTCAGGTGAGCAAGACTGCTGGGATAGAGGGCCTTTCAGATGGGGGGGGTGAGAATTGCCAGTGGTGGCCAGCAAGGTTTGACATGCAAAGTGGCATTTTAATAGCTTCGTGGAGAACTACTGTACTTTCATAGAGCTGTGGTGGCGCAGTGGTTAGAATGCGGCATTGCAGGGTGACTCTGCCCACTGCCAGCAGTTCGATCCTGACCAGCTCAAGGTTGACTCAGCCTTCCGTCCTTCCGAGGTGGGTCAAATGAGGACCCAGATTGTCGGGGGCAAGAGGCTGACTCTGTAAACCGCTTAGAGAGGGCTGGAAAGCAGCATGAAGCAGTATATAAGTCTTAGGTGCTATTGCTATTCCTTCCCTTTCCTTCCTTCCTTCCTTCCTTCCTTCTTTCCTTCCATCCTTCCTTCACCTCTGGTGGTGCAGTGGTTAGAGTACAGTACTGCAGGCTACTTCTGCTGACTGCCATCTGCCTGCAATTTGGCAGTTCAAATCCCAACAGGCCCAAGGTTGACTCAGCCTTCCCTCCCTCTGAGGTGGGTAAAATGAGGACCCAGATTGTTGGGGGCAAGAGGCTGACTCTGTAAACCGCTTAGAGAGGGCTGGGAAGCAGCATGAAGCGGTATATACCATATTTATCTGAGTATAAGATGCATCTTCCCCTCCCACATCCCAAAAAAAGATGGTGAAAACCTGGGTGCATCTTATACACTGAATACAGCATTTTTGGCCTCCTGAAATCCCATCCACTTCACAAAAATGGACGTGCAGAGGGTTTGGGAAGCCTGCAAAGTGCTTCTGGGGGGGCTTGGCAGGACAAAAATGATTTTAAAAAAACAAGCTGTTTTTTGCTCGTTTTTGCCCCCCAGGAGCACTCTACAAGCCTCCTAAAGGCTATGCATACTCATTTTTTCGGCAAAAAACGGGCCATCCTCCCGTCCCCCACGGCAGACTTTGACGATGAGGAGGTTGGGGAGGAATCTGGGCCAGTGCTGGAGTCTGGGGAAGGCTCTGATAGATGCCCTGCATCGGACACAGATAGAGTCAGGGCCGTCCGACATTTCCCAGCCAATGAAGAGGCAGCTGCCTTCGGAGGCTGAGATGAGCGAGGAGGAAGAACAGCTGGGGCCTGTTCCAGATGCACGTTATGCGTAGAGCTGTTAGGAGAGGAGAACAACGGAGGACAAGGAGTTGACTCAGGAAGCAAGGCACACATGGATGCTGAATGGCCCCTCCCTGGCCGGGGAATAAGTAGAAGGAAAGGGGAGCGGTGGTCGTAGGAGACAACAGTTCGTGTTTCTGAAGATTTCGCTCAAATGCGTTTCATGCCTCAGAGGGTGCTTGCCGGAACTTAATTTGCAGCCTTTCGGCTGGGACCTCAGGGCCGAGCAATTATCGCAAGGAATTGATAAGGTCTGGGACTGCCGTTAATTCCTTGCAGGAGTCTTGCCTGGCTTTTTGGTGGGTGAATGCCATTAATTCCCAAGAGGAAAATAAAGAGGGGTTTTTGTGACAAAGGACTCTGTTTCTTGCTTCTGCTAAGGCTGGGTCAGAACACCAGGCCTTGCCCTCTGCCGATCCCCCTCCCCGTTGTCTTTTGCAGATGGATTTCCTCTGAAAAAAGATTGCCTACCAAACGAGGGGGGTCTCCTTCCTTCCACCCAGGGAAGGGGGCAGGAGAGCAGAATGCTGAGTCCCTCCTTCCCTGCCCTGGCTTTGCGTCGCTTGAATTTGAGCCGTGGCAACAAACCAGAGGTAAACCAAAGACGTTGGCGCATGAGAAGGATCCCCATTGGGGATTCTCGCGGGGGCTGCAGGGATGATGGCCAGGTTCTCCAGCTGGCTATCGGGGTGTCGTGTTGCTAAAGAGAGATCCTCCCAATTGGGATGACTTTGCAATGCGGCCTGAGTGAGGGATGGTCTTGTGTGGGTGATTTTGTCAAGGCGAGCAAGAAAACCCAATCATTTGGGTTCTATTTTTTGTTTACATGAACAAAATCTTGCAAATGTGAAAAGGATTGCAGTTGCAAAAGCTAAACTCACACTAGACCCCTGTCTATGGAGACAACTCAATTATCCAGGTCATGGTTGTCCCAAAAAGGGAGTGGTGTGGTGGCCTAGAGGTGGAGCTCTCGCCTCACAGTCCAGAGGCTGGGAGTTCGATCCTAGGTAGAGGCAGATATTTCTCTCTCTGGGCACGATGAGAATATATCTGTCGAATATAACTCCGCATTGGCAACAGGGAAGGGCATCTGGCCATTCAAATACTCTGCTAGTTCTATTCAGTTGCCCAAACTCCCGGCAAGGGATTATGGGGTTGTTAAACGATGATGATGGTAGTGGTGGCTATTCCAAAGATGTTTTTCCAAAAGGCAACTGGACTTTCTGGGGGGGGGGGGGAGGTTCCTTGAAAATGTCTCGCTTCTCAGCTGAAGAAGAACGGAAGAAGCTTCTTGGATGAGAAGCGAAACGTTTCCAAGGAAAAGCTAAAAAAAAGCCCAGATGTGTTTTGGAAAAGAAAGCGCTGCGGTGGCACAGTGGTCAGAGTGCAGGAATGCAGGCTCCTTCTGCTGACTGCCGGCTGACTGCAATTTGGCAGTTCAAATCCCACCAGGCTCAAGGTTGACTCAGCCTTCCGTCCTTCCGAGGTCAGTAAAATGAGGACCCAGATTGTTGGGGCCAAGAGGCTGACTCTGTAAAGCACTTAGAGAGGGCTGTAAAGGACTGAAGCAGTATATAAGCCTAAATGCTATTGTCCTTTCTTCTGTCTCTCTCCTTCCTTCCTTCCTTCCTTCCTTCCTTCCTTCCATTTTCATTTCCTTCCTTCCTTCCATTTTCATTTCCTTCCTTCCTTCCTTCCTTCCTTCCTTCTTTGTAATTAGAGTGCAGTACTGCAGGCTCCTTCTGTTGACTGCCAGTTGACTGCAATTTAGCAGTTCGAATCTCACCAGGCTCAGGGTTGACTCAGCCTTCCATCCTTCCGAGGTGGGTCAAATGAGGACCCAGATTGTTGGGGGCCAGAGGCTGACTCTGTAAACCGCTTAGAGAGGGCAGGAAAGCACTGTCAAGCGGTATATAAGCCTAACTGCTAGTGCTAAGTTGGGAGGGAGGGAGGGAGGAAGGAAGGAAAGAAGGGCCGTGGTTGTGTAGTGGTTAGAGTGCAGTACTGCAGGCTCCTTCTGCTGACTGCCGGCTGATTGCAATTTGGCAGTTCAAATCCCACCAGGCTCAAGGTTGACTCAGCCTTCCATCCTTCCGAGGTGGGTCAAATGAGGACCCAGATTGTTGGGGGGCAGAGGCTCACTCTTTAAACCACTTTGAGAAGGCCATAAAACACTGTGAAGCGGTATATAAGTCTGAAGTACTATTGCAAGGCACGCAGGCAGGCAGGCCCATGGTGGTGCAATAGTTAGAATGCACTATTGCAGGCTAACTCTGCCGACTGCCAGGAGTTCAAACCTGACCCGCTCAAGGTGGACTCAGCCTCCCGTCCTGCCGAGATGGGTAAAAGCAGGACCCAGATTGTTGGGGGCCAAATAGGCTGATCTCTGGAGGCTGTAAAAGCCGTGTATGGTGCTGCCGTTGCTATCTTGGAGATTCAAGTTGGACAACTCTCTCTTAGCCGAGGTGGCGCAGTGGTTAGGGTGCAGTTCTGCAGGCCACTTCACCTGTTATCTGCAGTTCAGCGGTTCAAATCTCACCAGCCCAGGGTTGACTCAGCCTTCCATCCTTCCGAGGTGGGTGAAATGAGGACCCGGATTGTTGGGGGCGTATGCTGACTCTGTAAACCGCTTAGAGAGGGCTGAAAGCCCTAAGAAGCGGTATATAAGTCTAACTGCTATTGCTATTGCTATTTGGAGAAGCCAGTGGGAACCAGGCCATCCTATCAAACCAGCACAGGGTCCATGTTCTGGGGATGCTGCCTGTTGCGCGACCATCCCTTGTCTCCATGGGGCTCAGAGGGGTCTTTCGGCTAATCCACCCCCCTAACATGTGTTGCTGCTTCTCTTTGAGTTCTGTCCTCCCCCCCACGGGGCAGAGCCCAGCCGAGATGGAGCATGGCATCCCAGGGGGAACAAAACGTGTCCTCCTTCGTTCCCCAACAGGCCCCCGTGGAGAAACTATCCAGGCCCCATCTCGGCTCAGCGTTCAACTCATTCGCCATCCCACAAGTCTCCTCGCTTAACGATTCCTTGCTCAGCGACGTGTAAGTATGGGAGCCGGCAGGGGCCAATGTGTGAATCAAAGCTTCAAATGTTCTCTTGGCATCTAAACATCGTATTAAGCCATGATTTGCTCAATCTGACAGGCAGATGGGCTCAGAGAATCCCCCATGTTTATCCCCGTCCTCTTAATCTCTAGGAATAGGGGTTCACCAGTCTTTGATTTTAAGAGAGCTAATTTCCATAAACTTAGAGAGAGCTTGGGAAAAATTCCATGGATGAGAATCCTCAAGGGGAAAACAACTCAAGAAGCTTGGGAAATTTTGAAAAATGAGATTACAAAAGCCCAGTCTAGCACAATACCAATGAAGAAGAAAAATGACAGCTTCCAAAAGAAACCAGAATGGCTGCATAAATAATTCTCTGACAAATTGAAAGATAAAAAAGATAAGTATAAAAAGTGGAATGGGGGGACATAACTAAGGCAGAATATCAGCAAGTAGCCCGAGCATGTAAAGATGATATTCTGCCTTAGTTATGTCCCCCCATTCCACTTTTTATACTTATCTTTTTTATCTTTCAATTTGTCAGAGAGTTTTTTATGCAGCTATGACGGAGAAGACTTTGGGAAATCAAGCCAACTGTCAGGGTTCCAAATAGCATCCAAAATTAAATCAAGAACCCGAGGCAAATTATTGCTCAAAGTTCCCATTGATGAAGAGAGCCATGTTGGCACATCTGGGGAAACCCGAATCTGAAAGCTTCACAGTTTTCCCCACCTAGTTGAAAGTTCAAGATCTTGCCCCCACACCCACAAGTCCATCCCATGGTCCAATCTCCCACTGCCATGCTGGCATATTCACCCATCCAGTTCTGGTCAGGTGCAGAGACAAAGGATGACCTTGGTTTTCTAGAAAGAACGTTGTTATGGCTACATATCATCTAACTCCGTACAATCCCCCCTCCCATTTTCCCACCATAGAAACGGCATAGTAGAATAATAGAAAGTGTGGCAGGCCAAAGATCCAAAAGAAAAGAGGGCTGCAGGCTTGACATCAACCCTTGCTTAAATCCGGAGCAGATACCCGGATGCCATCCTCACCTCTCATTTCCCCCACTTGCAGGTCCAGCTGCTCGGCTTCTCCAAGGCCCTTCTGCCAGGGGGTGACCAGGACCGGTCAGCCATGCCGAAAGAAAGCCCTCGCCGACCACCTTTTCTGCCATGTTCATGTGGCCGGACAGAGCCAACTGGCTTGAATCCAGCAGGAATCTTTGATTCTTCCGGCTTTGCAATTCCGGTGGACTCAACGCTGAAAAGCTTCCGTGCCAAGGCCTAAAGCCCATTTTCAGGGGAATAACGTTGATTCCTCTTGGTTCAGCATTTATACACTGCTGAATAATCTAGTTTCTACCAATAATGGCCAAAGAACCACCCCGATCCATTGGGTTAAGAGCAATTAACATTCTGCTCCCATTTTTTTTTTAATGCCTATGTTAGGCTTGGAGGCATTATTTAAAAGTGATCGTTTTTCTTAAGAGCCGACGTGGCAGCTGGCCCAACGGACCGTCCATTTAGTTTTAAAAAGGAAGAGTTTTTTTTTTCCTCTTAAAGATGCAACTTTCCACTTTTTGATCTCCTCCAAAAAAAATGAGAGTAACACAATCCGAATCCAGTTCTGCTCCGAGGACAGTTTTGGCTCGAGGTGAAATTTTCTTACAGAGGTAGAAACAGCTGACCGACCCAAAAATGCTTTGCTAACCAGTCTATGGTGCCTTCTTTTTAAAACTGATCATTGCTGTTTGTATGCTTAATAAAAATGGTTTTTTATATATAAATACTAATGCGGCCAAGGAAATAAGCAAAATTTTTAAAAAATCTATTCGTGAAAATAAAATTAAAAAAATTAGACGGGGTACAGTTGATCCTCAACTTAGGACCACAATTGAGCTCCACATTTCCGTTGCTCTGTGAGATGTTGGTTAAGTGAGCTTTCCCCCATTTTATGACCTTTCTTGCCATGGTCGTTAAGTGAATCACTAGGGTTAAATTAGTACAAGTAGCCCTTGACGTACGGCCACAATTGAGCCCACAATTTATGTTTCTAAGAGACATTTGTTAAGTGAGTTTTATCCCATTTTACAACCATTCTTGCCACGGTCGTTAAGTGAATCACTAGGGTGAAATTAGTACAAGTAGCCCTTGACGTACGGCCACAATTGAGCCCACAATTTATGTTTCTAAGAGACATTTGTTAAGTGAGTTTTGTCCCATTTTACGACCTTTCTTGCCACTGTCGTTAAGTGAATCACTAGGGTTAAATTAGTACAAGTAGCCCTTGACATACGGCCACAATTGAGCCCACAATTTATGTTTCTAAGAGACATTTGTTAAGTGGGTTTTGTCCCATTTTACAACATTTCTTGCCACGGTCGTTAAGTGGGAGTTAGGTTCGTGACACGGTTGTTAAGTGACTCTGGCTTCCCCCCTGACTTTTTCTTGCCAGAAGGTGGCAAACGAAGAGATCGACATGAAGAATGAAACCGAAAGAAGACACGGTTGTAGGTTATAAAGGAAACCAAGGAATCCATTTTTTCAATGGTTGGGCGAAAGCGGTAGAGAGCCGAGGTGGCGCAGTGGTTAAATGCAGCACTGCAGGCTACTTCAGTTGACTGCAGTTCGGCTGTTCAAATCTCACCGGCTCAGGGTTGACTCAGCCTTCCATCCTTCCGAGGTGGGTGAAATGAGGACCCGGATTGTTGTTGGGGGCGATATGCTGACTCTGTAAACTGCTTAGAGAGGGCTGAAAGCCCTATGAAGCGGTATATAAGTCTAACTGCTATTGCTATCATCCATCTACCTCTCATCTATCTATCGCATCCATCCATCCATCCATCTAACTCTCATCTATCTTTCTATCCCATCCATCATCCATCTACCTCTCATCTATCCATCCAACATCCATCTACCTCCATCTATCTACATCCATCATCCATCTACCTCTCATCTATCTATATCCATCCATCATCCATCTACCTCTTATCTATCCATCCATCTATCATCCAACTCATCTATCTATCCATCCATCCATCCATCCACATGGATGGACCACATGACCCTGGGGGTTCCTCAACGGTCATAAGTGCAAAAAACCACCCAGTCATAAATCGTTTATGGAAACTAATCAAGGAGAGAAGCAAGCTAGAATTAAGGAGGAACTTCCTAACAGAGAAGACAATTAACCCATGGAACAGCTTGCCACCAGAAGCTGTGGGTGCTCCAACACTGAAGGCCTTTAAGGAGAGATTGGACTGAAATGCTCTAGGGCCGTGATGGCAAAACTACGGCACAGGTGGCATGCAGAGCCCTCTGCGTCATGCGAGCCATCGCCCCAGCTCAGCTCCACCGCGCATGCGTGTGCTCCTGCCAGCCAGCTGATTTGGGGGTTTCTGTCATGCATGCGTGGAGGGGGACACGTGTGGGAGATGTGTGCACATGCGTGAGAGGTGGGAGCCGTGCAGGGGGGGCGTGCACCCCCATGTGTCCTGTTTTTGGTCTCAGGAGGCTGCAGGGAGGCCTGCTAGTCCCAAAACGGAGTGCGCCGTGTGTATGTGTGTGCGATATGCGCATCTGGCCAGGCACACGGGAGTGTGTGTGTCGCGCGTGCATTGCACTATGGGTGTGGGCTCGCGACAACAAAAAGATTAGTCATTACTGGTATAGGGCCTCCTGCTTGAGCAGTGGGCTGGACTAGAAGACCTCCCAGGACCCCTTCTCTTTGTCCTCTGAAAAGGAATGTATTTTTCTGGCCCCCATCAGCAAAAGACAGGCTTTTTTTTTTTTTTTGCAACCCTCCAGCTGTTCCTGCTGGAAGGCATCAGCAGCAGCTGTTTGATGCAGGAGAGATTCTTAGCAACATCTGGCAGGTCTCTTGCGCTTCGGATAATGCTAATTGCCAGCTTATTACTAAGAAGGCCCGTCTCGTTTTGCTTCAGGCATCGGCTTTTTCACTCCAAGCAGCACTGAGAGAGAAAGGCTGCCCCAAACTACCACTAAAAGTATAATTCAGACAGCTGGCCATTGATTCATACTTATGACCGTTGCTGTGCCCCAAGGTCATGCGAACCGGTGAACCCAATTATTATTATTAGGCGCTAGCGATGAAGTGGACTGAGTCGAAAAGCTGGGTAAGGCTAGCAGCAGGGGCGTGTCTTAACTATCCTTAATCAGACTCAGTCCAATCCGAAGGCGGATAATTTCAAGCCAGGCATTTGATGCGATCTCCACCTACCTCTACGGAGAACTGGTTCATACTTACAACCCCTGCTATGTCCCAAGTGGACGGTGCTCACACTTACGACCTTTCAAGCCTCGTGTGATCAGAATTCAGATGGCTGGCCATTGATTCATACTTACGACTGTCGCTGTGCCCCGCAGTTCAAGGGATCCCCCTTTGGCGATCTTCTGACAAGCAAAGTCCATGGGGAATCTGGATTCACTTAACAACGGGATTACTAAGTTACCAACCGCAGCGATTCACTTTACAACGGTGGCAAGAAAGATCGTAAAATGGGACAAAACTCAATCGCTGTCTTGATCAACAATGGAATTTTTGGGGTCAATGTTGGTCGTAAAGTCGAGGACTTGCCTGTAAATACCATGTAGTTCCTGACTTTTGAACATAATTAGGAGAGGAAACCTGGTTGTTCAAATCATTTCTTTTGCGTGTTGAGGCAACCACGTGATCAAAAGTAACTTTATGCCCTTGTCCCGGCAGTCATTAAGCAAATAACGCAGTCATTAAGCGAACCCATTGGTTTAAATGTGTGGTTTTTGCCAGAAACCAGCAAAAATGCTGGAAACCGGCAAAACAAATATATCAACTTACGACCACAGTGGAACCCAAAATGTCTGTTGTTAAGCAAGACATTTGTCAAGTGAGTTTTGACCCATTTTACGACCTTTCTTGCCACCATGGTTAAGTGAATCAACATCGTTGAAAAGTGAGTAACACATTTCTTAAGTCAATGTGTCTTCCTGATTGATTTTGTCTGTCAAAAAAAGTCACAAAAGGGGACCACGTGACCCCGGGACACGGCAACGGTCATAAGTATGAATCAATTGCCAACTGTCTGAATATTGATCACGTGATCAAGGGATGCTACAAAGTCATAAGTGTGAATGACGGTCGTAAGTCAGTGCTCTTTCAACTTTGAACCAGAGGTGGGTTCCTACCAGTTCAGCCGAACTGGTAGTGATTTGGCGGCCTAGGTCACTGGAATGGGCAGCGGCCCAGGCCTGCCACGCCCTCAAACTGGTTCTCCTATGGGGCCGCCATCTTGATCTTAGAGCCGAGGTGGCACAGTGGTTAAATGCAGCACTGCAGGCTACTTCAGCTGACTGCAGTTCGGCTGTTCAAATCTCACCGGCTCAGGGTTGACTCAGCCTTCCATCCTTCCGAGGTGGGTAAAATGAGGACCTGGATTGTTGTTGGGGGCGACATGCTGACTCTGTAAACCGCTTAGAGAGGGCTGAAAGCCCTATGAAGCGGTATATAAGTCTAACTGCTATTGCTATTCTGCACATACGCAAAACAATTGTAACTGCACACATTTAATTTATTTCCTTTTTTTAACATTTTGTGCAAGCACAGACCTATTTTTGTCCAAATGCGCATACGCGCACCGAACCGGGTAGTAGTGCCCGGGTCAATCCACCCCTGGCTTTGGACGGTCACTAAATATATGGTTGTAAGTTGAGGACTTCTAGGAGAAGAGTTTCACTGACACGGCAATTTTGCGCAGAATGAAAATTTGCTCGCTGGATTGGCTTCCTCTCGCTGGCGGTCATTGAAGGGGCTCGCTTAAGTACACGACGTCCGTCTTTAAACGGCTAAAATTTGTTTAAAAAGAAAAAAACAAGCCGGTCCGGTTTTGGTACTCTAAGCAGTTTTCTTTTAATGTTCTTTTTTCCCCCCTCCTTCTTCAAAAAGCTACCTGAGTGAGACGAGGGTGCAGCCGCCGCCCCTAACTTTAAGATGCTGCCATCGCGGAGGGGTGGGGGCTTCGGTCATTTCCGGGCGCTGTCATAATTGGCGCAGAACCAGTCGCACATTTCCTTCACGGCTGCAGGAGAGAGGAGAAGAGACGGAGGCAATGAAAGAACGAAGGAGGGACGGAGACAGTATTCCCCCCCCCTCCTTGAGCAAGAAAAGTGGGGGGGGGCAGCTTTCCGCAGGGGTGAAATTTTTAGCAAATTTGGGGTTTTGTGGCGGGTTTGAAAAATGGGCTTTGGGAACATCTCAGCTAGAGAAAAATACTGTATGTTCTGATTTGCTGAATAGAGCAGTGGAGTTTGGAGTTTGAAGTTTAATAAAATTTGTATGCCGCCCAATCCCATGGGACTCTGGGCGGCTTACAGAGCAAGATAAAAAAGCATTTAAAATTTAAGAATAAAATACAGTTGTTAAAATTACACACCATTCATTCTATCTAAGTGGGGCTGGAGTAGAGTAGATGGTCATTAAACAAACTGTTATAAGCCAATAACTGAATTTCACTCTTACGATTCTTCCTCCAATGTCAGCTCTGTGCACGGAGAAGCATAACCAGAGATTTACAGAGTTGGAAGGGACCTGGTGGGTCATCTAGTCCAACCCCCCCACCCAAGCAGGAGACCCTACACCATTTCTGACCTAATGGCAGTCCAATTTCTTCTTGAAAGCCTCCAGGGATGAAGCTCCCACAAACTTCCAAATTATCAAATTGTATATAATTGTATACGAATGAATGAATTTCACTCTCGGGATTTTCCGTGCCATGTTAATCCTGCACAATTGTGCAGGATCGCACAATTGTGTGATCCTACACATCATCCCAAAATGATGAGACAACCATTTTCTTTGGTTACCTCTACACTTCTATTTCCTGGGGGGGTCATAGCAACTGTATTACTTCTGTAACTTTACAACTTGATGAAGTAATAATTTGCTCATGGGAAATACCTTTCTGAATGCTTTTGCATGCACTTTTTGACAATCACAAGCTTTGACTCTCACAGCCACAAGAGTTTCCTCTCCCTAAGATGTAAGAATTTCTATTGAATGTTGCTAACTTAGAACCTGTCATAATCAGAAATGGAAAAAAAGTAAAATAAATGGATATTGTTTACATATCTTTTGGGATTATGTGTTTGAATGTCACATAAAGCAGGACTAGGCAGCCATGGATCAACAGGACATCCAATTGTGACTCTTGTGGCTGTTGCCTTCGAGGGGTGAAGGAGATCCACTCCAACATGTCCAAATCTCCGGAGGCCACATGGAAAGACCCAAGATGGACTCGTTGGACACGTTGCTCTTACCTTGATCGAACGGCGTGAACTGGAAATCAGGCAGGTATCTCCTCAGCTTGGCATTGCTGGCCGTTTTCTTGAACTGACCATCTGATTTGGATTCGTCAAACTTGAAGGAGGGGGTGAGGTTAAAGATCAAAGTCAAGATGGAACCTGGGCCAACAGATTGAGGGGATGGTTTTGTTGGCTTTGGAGGAAAATGGGGAAGGGCCAGGGCCTTTCAGCATTAGAACAGCTTGTAGAAAGGGAGGAGCAGAGGCAGGATGAACACGAGAGGCTGAACCTAGGTGAGGAGCAAGGACCACCCACTCCTGATCCTCGAGCACGGAGAGTGGAGAGAAGGCGAGAACAGCGGAGATTGGGCGGGCTGCTCAGGAGGAGAACGCCCCACCCACCTTCACAAGGGACACCTGGGGAATGAGACTTAAGGAGTCACTGTGGGGAGGGGCATTTGTCTAATGAGTTCCTGAATTATTGAGTGCCGACATTTGAACTTTCCAACATTTGAACATTTGCTGGCACACAGAGCCATTTGTTAGGGCACAAGATGTATTGCCCTTTCAGCCCCAGCTGATTTTGGCCTTCATTTTTGGCCGTTTTTGCCCTCTGGAAGCTTCTCTAAAGCCTCCAGTGGGTGAAAAACAACTCAACACGCAAACCGGAAGTTCGGGAACGGACTTCTGGTTTGCGCATTGGGCTATTTTCCTGCCTCCAGAGGGCGGAAAACAGCCCTACGGGCAACCGGAAGTCCATTCCTGAACTTACGGGTTGCCCGTAGGGCCGTTTTTCGCCCTCCGAGATGGCGCAGTGGTTAGGGTGCAGTACTGCAGACCACTTCAGCTGACTGCTATTTGCAGTTCAGCGGTTCTAATCTCACCGGCTCAAGGTTGACTCAGCCTTCCATCCTTCCGAGGTGGCTGAAATGAGGACCCGGATTGTTGTTGGGGGCGATATGCTGACTCTGTAAACCGCTTAGAGAGGGCTGAAAGCCCTATGAAGCGGTATATAAGTCTAACTGCTATTGCTATTGCTCCGGAGGGCCTCCAGGGATGGGACGTTTTTGCCCTCTCCAGACTCCTAGAGAGCCTTTTGGAGCCTGGGAAGGGCGAAAAATGGGTCCATCGCACGCCAAAAGTGGGGGGAGGGTGGGGGCTGCGCTCATAGAATTATTGGTGGGGGCATGCCTACGCACGACCCCCCCTGTGCTCCCCCCACTTTTGGCACGCGATAGGAAAAAGGTTAGCCATCCCTATAGCATTTCATACAGCTTCTTGGATGATGGTGATTGACCAGCTGTCTGCAAGGAGTATCAATCTTTCCATTCCCCACCATCCAGTCAGAGCTGAAGAAGCTTCTGGGATGAGAAGCGAAACGCCTTCAAGGAAAAACCAGAAAGTCCAGTTGCACCTTTGAGGCAACCCTGACATGGAAAACTGAGGATCTCCATAGACTTCCCATTGCTTAGCCATGGAAACTGTGTCGTAAATCAAGGACTAGCCACACCGTGGAAAGAGCCGGAGGTTTTGGTCTGCTCCAATGCCTGGGGAAGCCTTGACGAAGGATACCAGAAGTTGCCCCTTGAAATCCATGGCTCGCCTGATGCATTCAGCGGCTTCTCGTATGGACACCTCCTCTTCTTCTCCCACTGGGACAGAAGCAGAAGACAACGGTGAGACCGAGCCCAGAGCTGCCCCTCCGTTCCTTCAACCCATCCCGTCATTAGGCTGCCCAGGCCCTTCCGCGCCCTCAACCTTCCTGGGATGGGAAGGGATGGGATGGGCCTGGTCTTGGCGGTGGAATATGGGCTGGTTGAAGGGTCCCTAGTGCTCTCTCCGCTTAGCTGTTTACTTGCGAGGGTTTTATTACTCAAGTAGGTAATGCCGTCAGTGCTAGGAGGGAGTGAGCTTTGTGGACAGGAGGAGGACAAGGAGAAAAAGGTGGACGAAGAGGAGGAGGAGGAGGAGGAAGAGGTGGAGGAGGAGGAGGAGGAGGAGGAAGAGGTGGAGGAGGAAGATGAGAAGAAGGAGGAAGAGGTGGAGGAGGAAGATGAGGAGGTGGAAGAGGGAGAGGAGGAGGAGGAGGAGGAGGAAGAGGGTGGAAGAGGAGGTGAGAAGGAGGAAGCGGTGGAGGAGGAAGATGAGAAGGAGAGGAAGAAGATGAGAAGGAGGAGGAAGAAGATGAGGAGAGGAGGAAGAGGTGGAAGAGGAGGTGGAGAAGGAGGAAGAGGTGGAGGAGGAAGATGAGAAGGAGGAGGAAGAAGATGAGAAGGAGGAGGAAGAGGAGGAGGAAGAGGAGGAAGAGGTGGAAGAGGAGGAGGAGGAGGAGGAAGAGGTGGAGGAGGAAGATGAGAAGGAGGAGGAAGAAGAGGAGGAAGAGGAGGAGGAGGAAGAGGAGGAGGAAGAAGAGGAGGAAGAGTTAGAAGAGGAGTGGGGTCCTGCATGAACTCGGCTGTTTCCTTTCACACGTTTCATTACCCAACTAGGGAACCTCATCATTCCAGAAGGGAAGGAGGGAGGGGGGCGGGGAGGGGAGGGGGAGGACTTGGAGGAGGAAAAGGATAACTGTGGGGACCTTGGTGCTCTCTGAGCTCAGTTATTTTCTCACAGACGTTTCATTGCCCAACTAGGGAACATCATCAGTGCTGCAAATGAGGGGGATTTGCAGAGGAGAGGGGGAGGAAAAAAAAGAGGGGGAGGGGGAAAGAGGGGGAGGAAGGTGGAAGGAAGAGAAGGACAACCGTGTCGCGGTTCCTGGTGCTCTCTGAGCTTGGCTGTTTCCTTGCAGACTTTTTATTACCCGTGGGTAACGCCATCAGTGCGAGAAGGGAGGGAGTGTGCTTGGAGACAGCAGCAGCAGCAGGAAGAAGAGGAGGAGGAGGAGGAAAATATAAACAGGAGGAGGAGGAAAAGAAGGAGACCAAATAGAGAGCCATTCCTTACTAGCACTGATGATGTTACCTAGTTAGGTAATGAAACGTCTGCAAGAAGACAGCCAAGGTCAGAGGCCACCAAGGACCTCACAGTGATTGTCGTCCTCCTCCTCCTCCTCCTCCTCCTCCTCCTCCATTATGTAGTTGGGAGGAAGAGAGTTAAGACAGCTCTTTCCGTAGAAGTTTTCAGAGGACATCTTTGATAATGCAAACAGTTTACTTCACTCTGGCAAGATTCTGTCTGGAGGCGAGGAACAATAAAGGGAATTGCTTAGAAGTAACTCTGTGTGTCTTTCTCGGAGCCTGGCAGTCTCCCCCGTTATTCTCCTGGCCCTTACCCCTTTTCCTGAAACTTCCAAATTTGGGTGACGAACGTTAAGCAAGGGAGGCGGCAGGTGCATCGTAAAAGAAATATCTGATATTTGGGGAAAAAAAAGGATTCCGAATCCAATCTCCGGTGTTGGCGATAGGGGAGGGCACTTACCAGACAAGATAATGGGTTCTATTTCATTGTACTCCCTTAACACCCAAACGAAGAGCCGGGCCAGGTCCTAAAAAGAGGTTCAGAGAAGAAATTGGTAGTAGAGGTAGACCTCAACATACAACAGATTGCCTAGCAACCGTTCCAAGTTACGACCAACTCCGAAAAGAGCACTTACGACCCAGATTCAAATGCAGTTGGGCCTCCTCTGCGCTCCAGCAATTAGCAACCCAACTCAATTTACCGCTCTTTTCTTTAATATACTTTTTTTATTTTCCACTTTCATATAATCACATGTATACTATTACATAGCCAATATCCTATTGTATTAAGTAGTAATTACATCGGTTCCTCTTGTCATCAACGCCCAGAAAGATAAAAAACCCATTATTAGCTCTTCTGCTCTCCATACACCTCTTTCTTCTACCTCTCTCCTACCTCCTTTCTTCCCTCCATCATCCTTTCCTACTCTACTTCCCCTTCCTTTCTCCTTCTCCTCTCTCTTCATTCCACTCCTCCTTATCCTCCTCATCTTCCCCCCTTACCCTCTCTCCTATCACTCTCTTCCTATCTTTCTTCTCTCCTCTGCTTCCCACTCTTCCTCTCCTTCACTTGGTGTATTTCAGCTTCTGAACAAACTCCATTCTATGTTGATGGTATTTATGCTTCCATATCAATATACTTAACATATCTTAGTTTTAAAGAAAAAAATAAGAGAAGACAGTATATATGTGCTTTAAAATCTAACACCCCTCGTCAAGCCTAATATACAAGCAAAAAATATTCAGCAAAAACGCATCCATGGAGAAGCATTGGTTCAGTTCATGACTGCGGCGTTCGCTTAACCGCCACAAAAAAAGGTATTTCAATTGGGCTGGTCACATGATCAACCTGTTTTACGACTGTTACAATCTATATGTCGAACAGGGCTGTGAAACTCCCGGCCGATGGGCCGGATTGGTCATGCACAGGTCATGCCCACACCCAGTCTAGGGGAGGGGGGGGAGGGGGAAGTCTCGATACGTCACATGACGCCGCTATGACGACATGAGTTGGACACCGCTGATGTAGGAGGTGACCAGGCGGAGCCTGAGGGAGGGGTCAAACGTGTCATCAGTCATGAGTCCCTGAACGTCTGCAAGAGATCTATGGCCAGTCTACCTTGAATTCCTTCTACTCTTATCTCCTGCTAATTTCCCTTGGCTGTTAGTAGTTGAGATTATAAAATAGAATAGAATGGAATGCAATAGAGGGAATGGAGTGGAGTGGAATGGAATAGAATAGAATGTAGAGTGGAATGGAATGGAATAGAATAATAGAATAGAATAGAATAGAATAAAATGTAGAGTGGAGTGGAGTGGAATGGAATAGAATAGAATGTAGAGTGGAGTGGAGTGGAATAGAAGAATAGAATAGAATAGAATGTAGAGTGGAATGGAATGGAATAGAATAATAGAATAGAATAGAATGTAGAGTGGAGTTGAATAGAATAATAGAATAGAATAGAATAGAATAGAATGTAGGGTGGAATGGAATGGAATAGAATAATAGAATAGAATAGAATGTAGAGTGGAACGGAGTGGAATAGAATAGAAAGTGGAGTGGAATGGAATGGAATGGAATAGAATGTGGAGTGGAGTGGAATCGAGTGGAGTGGAATCGAATCGAATGGAGTGGAGTGGAATAGAATAGAATGTAGAGTGGACTGGAATGGAATAGAATAATAGAATAGAATAGAATAGAATGTAGAGTGGAGTGGAATGGAATAGAATAGAATAATAGAATAGAATAGAATAGAATAGAATCAAATGTAGAGTGGAGTGGAGTGGAATGGAATAGAATGTAGAGTGGAATGGAATGGAATAGAATAATAGAATAGAATAGAATGTAGAGTGGAATGGAATGGAATAGAATAATAGAATAGAATAGAATGTAGAGTGGAGTTGAATAGAATAATAGAATAGAATAGAATAGAATAGAATGTAGGGTGGAATGGAATGGAATAGAATAATAGAATAGAATAGAATGTAGAGTGGAACGGAGTGGAATAGAATAGAAAGTGGAGTGGAATGGAATGGAATGGAATAGAATGTGGAGTGGAGTGGAATCGAGTGGAGTGGAATCGAATCAAATCGAATGGAGTGGAGTGGAATAGAATAGAATGTAGAGTGGACTGGAATGGAATAGAATAATAGAATAGAATAGAATAGAATAGAATGTAGAGTGGAGTGGAATGGAATAGAATAGAATAATAGAATAGAATAGAATAGAATCAAATGTAGAGTGGAGTGGAGTGGAATGGAATAGAATGTAGAGTGGAATGGAATGGAATAGAATAATAGAATAGAATAGAATAGAATAGAATGTAGAGTGGAATGGAATGGAATAGAATAATAGAATAGAATGTAGAGTGGAGTTGAATAGAATAATAGAATAGAATAGAATAGAATAGAATAGAATGTAGAGTGGAACAGAGTGGAATAGAATAGAAAGTGGAGTGGAATGGAATGGAATCGAGTGGAGTGGAATAGAATAGAATAGAATGTAGAGTGGAGTGCAATAGAATAGAATAGAATAGAATAGAATGTAGAGTGGAGTGGAATAGAATAGAATAGAAAAGAACAGAACAGAACAGTAACGGGGAGCCTCCGTTGCAGTCGTTGGCTGAGCACAAGCTCTATCTAAATCTCTTGTGGAACCACTTGAAGTCACGCTTCCCACTGGCCACCCTCAGACTGAACTTCTCACTTGGACTTCTCCCTCCATTCCAAGGGATGCCGTGGGGATTAGGCTTACCAGAGAGTAAATGAACTGCCTCCGAGGCTTTCCGGTCCCCCAGACGGAGACATCGGTGCCGTTTTCTGGAGGAAAAACACGGAGAAAGTTGGCCGTTAAGATACAACACCTCCCGCCTTCCGCAATTCTTCACGCAGGAAATTTACACGTTCCCACTGCAAACGTCCTTTGATGCGGATTTAATTTTCTTAGACCTCAACTTACAACAGTTCAGTTAGGGACCATTTGAAGTTTCAATGGTGCTTTAAAAAAAAATGGCAATTTTTCACACTTACGCCATCATGACCTTTTCTGTCGCAGTGATTAAGTGAATCCCTGCAATTGTTAAATTGTTCACACAATTGTTAAGTGAACCTGGGTCCCCCGTTGATTTTGCTGGCCAGAATGTTGCAAAAGGGGATCACATTACCCCAGGGCATTGCGACCGTCAGAAACACGAGTCGGTTGCGAAGCCTCTGAATTTTCAATCATGTGATCAAGGGGAACGCTGCAACAGTTGTAAACCTGAAAAATGATCTTAAGTCACTTATTACGTCCTAAGTGTGGCTGTAACTTCAAGTTGTCACTAAACAAGTAGCAGTAAGTCAAGAACTACCTGTAAATAAATAAAATAATAAAATAAATAATAACATAAGACAATAAAATAATAAATAAAATAGAATAATTAAAATGGAATTAAAATAGAATTGAAATAAATAAAAAATGAATAAAATAAAATAAAATAAAAAATAAGAAAATAAAATAAAAAGCAAATTTTAAAAAATTAAAATAAATAAAAAATAAAATATAAATAAAATAAAATAAAATATACCGTATTTTTCGGAGTACAAGATGCACCAAGAGGCAAATGAAAAAAAAAGTAGGTAGGTAGATTGAGGGAGAGAGGGAGAGAAAGAGAAATACAGTAGGTAGGTAGGGAGGGAGAGAGAGAGTAGGTAGGTAGGTACAAAGATAGAGGGATAGAGAGGGAGAAATACAGTAGGTGGGTAGGTAGATGTTTCCAGGTGTATTTATCCATATGCTGGAGGAGGAAATCGCTGACAATCTGCAGCACCTAAGACTTTGTTTCTGCTGGCACAGCTCTTGATCATTGTAATTCTCTTCAGTCAGTTGAAGAGCTTTCCAAAAGGAAAAAAAAAAGTTTTTGCCCTCTGCAAAGCCCCCAAAATGGCCCGGTTTTTTTTAAAGGCATGAATAGCCTTGCGGGGGTGGGGGTGGGGGGGACCCTTACAGAGTGCTCCTGGAGGGGGGGCCAAAAACGAGCAAAAAAAACCCAGGCCATTTTTCACAAAAATGGGCCATTTTTCACAAAAATGGGCCATTTTTTTGTCAAAAAAATTGCATGCATAGCCTTATGGTGGCTTATAGAGTGCTGCTGGGGGGGGGGGGGGATGCCCCATTTTTTGCTCATTTCTGCCCTCCCCAGGCCCCAGGAGCTCTCTAAAAGCCTCCATAAGGGTATGCACACCCATTTTTGGGAAGGGAGGCAAAAAAAATGCTGTATTTGATGTATAAGACGCACCCAGATTTTCAGCCCATTTTTTCAGCCTCTTTTTGGGAGGGAAAAAGGTGCATCTTATACTCCGAAAAATACGGTAAACAAAATAAAATATAAATAAAATAAAAAACGATTAAGTAAAAAAAATAAAAAATATATAAAGTAAAATATAAATAAAATAAAAAACAAATAAAGTAAAAAAATAAAATAAATATAAAGTAAAATATAAATAAAATAAAAAACAAATAAAGTAAAAAATAAAATAAATATAAAATAAAATATAAACAAAATAAAAAACAAATAAAATAAAAAAATAAAAAAAATATAAAGTAAAAAATAAAGTAAAAAATAAATAAAATAAAAAATAAAAAAATCAAGTAAAACAAAATAAAACCAGTTGCAAGTCATTTTCTTTGTGTGTTTCTGGTGCTTTTCATTAGTGCTGCTGTAACTTTGGACAGTCCCTAAATAGCAATAGCAGTTCGACTTATATACCGCTTCATAGGGCTTTCAGGCCTCTCTAAGCGGTTTACAGAGTCAGCATATCGCCCCCACAGTCTGGGTCCTCATTTTACCCACCTCGGAAGGATGGAAGGCTGAGTCAACCTTTGAGCCGGTGAGATTTGAACCGCTGAACTGCAGATAACAGTCAGCTGAAGTGGCCTACAGTACTGCACCCTAACCACTGCGCCACCTCGGCTCTAAATGAATGGCCGTCAGCCCACAACTAACTCCCTGGATTTCTGAGTCGCTGTTTTCCTCCCACAGGTCCCTCCTCACTGGGCGGAAGGACGTGTGCAAAAGGCCGGCCTGTTCTGGGCACAGCAGAGAGGGGTCGCTCTCCCCCTGCCCCAATTCCAAATCCTGTGCAGCCCATCCGGGCATCCGAAGGCAGCACAAGGATTCTTTTGGCAGCCAGCAGGGCCTGTCAGCTCCAACCCCGGATGAGCAGCGCAAAGGGAGGCTAAATGCTTAGCAGATGCGCCGGCAATCTTGGCTTGTGGGAGCCGGGATGGTAGCTCAGACAGAGAGTCTGCCAGGACTCCGACCTCCAGCAGCCACATCTCCAAGAGGCTCTGATTTATTGATGAGCCTTGATGGCCTGGAGGGGTAGTGGGGGGAGAAGACAGCCGGAGCCAGGAGGACGGCCGGATGTCAGCCTCTGCTTTGCTGCTGCTTCGGCTGCCATGAAACGGGGAGGGAGGGCATGGTATTTGGGAGGGGTTACTACTTGTGCTGGAGGAAGATTCTGGAGTTCTGCTGCCTGTCGGACTACGCATGCGGAGGAGGTTCCCGCCAAGGCCAACGGCACCGACATTCCATCTTGGTGATGTCTTTCGAAGTTATCTCACACCTGACACTTACGAGAATTATGATTGGACTGTAACTGGGATGCCAAGGGGTGGGGAATGGGTTATTCTATATATCAATCGCTTTCGCGCCTAAATAATCAGTCTTCGCTTTGCTACGCTTCTAATCATTTATAATTAGTAAAAGTACACTTGAATTCTACCTATGGAGTCTCGTGGTCTTCTTTCCTAATTACTCAATGAAGAGGTGCTGACACACAGGACTTAAAGTCGCCAAGGTTGAGAAACAGAGGGTAGGCCAAGAGACAGACAGACAGACAGACAGACCTCCCCGCCAACCCACCCCGTCCCCGTCCCGCTCTGCGACTCACTCTTGGCCAGGTACACTTTGTGGATGAGGCCTGGCAGGACGTGGCCGTTGTCGATGCTGAAGTTGTCGTGGGGGCCAAAGATATTCGTGGGGATGGCGGCTGTGAACTGGCAGCTGTGCTGTTCGAAGTATGCCCTGGGGGGAGGAAAAGGAATTGGGGAGGGGAGGGCAGAACAATTGGGGGCGCTTATTGGCAGAGAAACACATGGAGTCCTCAATTTATAGCAGTTCGTTTAGTGACCATTCAAAATTACGTCGCTGAAAAAAGGTGACTTGGGCCCCCTTTCCACACTTACGACCATTGCAGCATCTCCACAGTCATGGGATCAAAATTCAGAGGCTTGGCAACTGGCCTGTAGTTACGACGGTTGCAGCATCCCAAGGTCCCCTTTTGCGACCAGATTGGGGAAGCCAGATGTGCTTAACCACCGGGTGACTCACTTACCCACTGCAGTGATTCACTTAACAACGGAGCAAAGGAGGTGGCAAAAACGGGGCACAACTCACTTAACAAATGTCTTGCTTAAGGACAGAAATGTTGGGCTGAATTGAGGTCGTCCTCTACGGCCGTGATTGAACCTGGAATTATGGTCGTAAGTCATGCCATTCGTTAAGCGGGTCATCACAGGACGGATCTTATTTTCGGACTCTTTTTACGGTGGTCGTTTAAGTGAACAGAGCAGTCATTAAACAAATCCACTGTCCAAAATAGGCCGCAGAGTTGGGCAAGTGTCAGAACTTCGAATCGAATTCATAAGCACCGTTTGTGTGGATTCTGTCGTAACTTCAAGCGGCCACTAAGTGGTCAGCCGTAAGTCGAGGACTCCCCTGTACAGAGAGTCCTGGATGTCAGAGCACAATTGAGAACAGCATTTCTGCCGCTAAGCGAGGCCGTTGTCGAGATTGCTGTCGTCGTTTTGTTGACGCTTGCGGACTGCCCCATTTTACGACATTTCTCACCACCGTTGTTAAGCGAGGCACCACCGTTGTTAAGATTGTAACATGGTTGTTAAGTGGGAACCTGCCTTCCCCACTGACTTGGCTTGCTAGAAGGTCACAAAAGGTGATCACATTTTAATCATGTCACTGTGGGGATGCTACAAGTATAAAGAAAGTTCCCCCCTTTTTAGTAACTCCAGTCACTAAATGAACTGTTGTAAATCGAGGACTATATATATACCTCAACACCATCCCGATTAGCTCAATCTCAACTGTTGTCAACTCTGTGTCAATCCATAGCTTTTCTCCCGCAGGATCTTAGAACTAAGAACTTAGAACAGTGTTTCTCAACCTGGGCGACTTTAAGTCCTGTGGACTTCAACTCCCAGAATCCCCCAGCCAGCTCCCAGCCAGCTGGCTGGGGGATTCTGGGAGTTGAAGTCCACAGAACTTAAAGTCGCCCAGGTTGAGAAACACTGACTTAGAACCAAGGAGAAATTCCATTCCATTCTATCCCTATCCCTATTTTATTCTTCCTTAACCCAATCTGATTCCTGACCGGTCCAAGAACTCCTAAGAACGAATGACCAGGTGAGACTTACCTGTTCTGTACATCAATCATCCTTTTGGCATACGCGTACCCGAAGTTGGAGCTGTGCGGGGGGCCGTTGTGAATCTGGAAGGGAAATTTTGCACATTAGGAAGCCCGAGGGACGTTCCAAAAATGGAGACTCCTGGTTAAAGTCTTAATACCACTTTATAAGGCCTTGGTAAGGCCACACTTGGAATATTTGCATCCAGTTTTGGTCGCCACGATGTAGAAAAGATGTGGAGACTCTAGAAAGAGTGCAGAGAAGAGCCACAAAGAGGATTAGGGGACTGGAGGCTAAAACATATGAAGAACGGTCGCAGGAACTGGGTATGTCTAGTTGAATGGAAAGAAGGACCAAGGGAGACATGATAGCATCTTCCAATATCTCAGGGGTTGCCACAAAGAAGAGGGAGTCAAGCTATTCTCCAAGGCACCTTTGGACAAGAAGCAATGGGTGGAAACTAATCAAGGAGAGAAGCAACTTAGAACTGAGGAGGAATTTCCTGACAGTTAGAACAATTAATCGGTGGAATAGAAGTTGCCTCCAGAAGTTGTGAATGCTACAACACTGGAAGTTTTTAAGAAGATGTTGGATATCCATTTGTCTGGAATGGTATAGGGTTTCCTGCCTAGGCAGGGGGTTGGACTAGAAGACCTCCAAGCTCCCTTCCAACTCTGCTATTGTATTGTATTGTATTGTTTCTCCTCTGAAGGTCAAAAATGGGCAGGGCAGGGAGAGACCTCCAAGGACCAGCAGGACGACCAAAGACGATGAAGAAGAGCGAAACCTGGACCAAATCCCAATTTAGGGTTAGGAGAAACATCGGAGAAATGAGTTTTGACCAGGGATGGTTAACCTTTTTCGGATCACATGCCAAAAGTGGGAGGGACAAAAGGGGGTCGTGCGTGGACGTGCCCACACCCATAATGCTATGTGCGTGACTCCCGCGTCCCTGCGCGCATGCACGTGCGTCCCCCCCCCTCCCCTCCCTCCCTTTGGGAGTGCAATGGACCTGTTTTTTTCTCCCTCCGCAGGTTCCCGAGGCTTTCTAGGAGCCTGGGGAGGGTGAAAACAGTCCCGTCCCCCCCCCCGAAGGCGAAAAAAGGCCCAACACACAAACTGAAAGTCCGTTCCTGTTTGTGCATTTGGCTGTTTTTCGCCCTCCGGAGCCTTCAGGGAAGCCTCCAGAGGGCAAAAAAACAGCCCAAAATGAAGGCCAAACTTTCAACTGGGTGGGGAAAACCGGGAAGCTTTCAGATTCGGGTTTCCCCAGACGGGCCAACAGGTCTCTCTTCATCAATTGGAACTCTGAGGAATCCTTTGCCTTGGACTCTGATTTAATTTTGGATGGTATTTGGAACCCTGACACCCATGGCATATCTCTAGGGGGTGAAAAACTTACGACCACTGCAGCATCCCTGTGGTCATGTGATCAATATTTGGACGCTTGGCAACCAGCTTCATATTTATGACAGTCGTAGTGTCCCAGGGTCGCGCGATCCCGCTTTGCAACCTTCTGACAAGCCAAGTCAATGGGAAAGCCAGATTCATTTAACAACCGCATTTCTAACTTAAATCCCCTGCAGGGATTCACTTAACGACCGGGCAAGGAAGGTGGTAAAACGGGGCAAGACTCACTGAAGTACTGCCTCGCTTACCAACAGAAATCTAGGGCTCCATTGTGGACGTAAGCCGAGGACTACCTGTAAGTGGAGAAAGGGGAGGGGATTTGGGTCACCGCCCTTACCATGGTCTCGTCAATAGGGTAGGTGGTCTTGTCTGGGAATATGCAGGTGGATAGGCAGGAAACGACTTTCTGGACGCCGGATTCGAACGCCGCTTGCAAGACATTGTCGTTGATGTGGATATTCTTCCTCTAGGGACACACAAAAGTAGAGATCCACAATCAGGTGTTGCAAAAATTTTATCGAGGCTGAAATTGGCTATTTGCCCCTCTCGGCTCAGCCTCTTTATTACTTAAACACACTTCTTTATTTATTAAACACATTTATATACCACCACCTAACTCAACACATGAATGACTCCAGATAGCTTAGAGTAGGCATGTCAAACTCAGTTTTATTGAGGGCCACATTAGGGCTGTGGTTGCTCTTGGGGGGGCAGGCGCTGTGGCTGGGCAGGCGTGGCCAACTGGGTGGGTGTGGCCCAGTGGTGGGCTCCAGCCGGTACGGCTGTACTGGTAGTAGCCGGGAGCAGCAGCCACGGTTCCGGCACGGTGGCTCGTTTGGCCCACCCGCCCGCCCGCCCGCCATACCTATTTTTAAAGCGATTGGCCAAATGCGCCTGCGTGCAGTCCGCGGCGCCTGCGCGAGACCTCCGACAAGCATCCGGGCGTCACAGAGGTGGTGGAGTGCCCGTGCGTGCACGCCCAGGACGTCCAGCCCCGTGCGCAGCAGCGTACCGGTAGTGACGGGGAGAGGAATCCACCACTGATGTGGCCAGCTTGATCCCTGCAGTTGTTACATGAGTAACACAGTCATAAAGTGAGCCATGCTTCTCCACGGTCGCAAAAGGGGATTGCGTGACGCGGGACACTGCAATGGTCGTAAACACGAGTCAATTTCCAAGCATCTGAATTTTGATCATGCGACCCCAGGGACGGTCGTAAGTGTAAAAAAAACGGCCGTAAGTCACGCTTTTTTTCCCAGGGCCGTTGTCACTTTGGTCACTATACGAACGGCTGTACATCGAGGACCGCCTGTCCTGTGGTCCTTGGGGAGGTTTGAAGAGTCTGTTTTTCATCCTTCTCCGCGTTCAACCATTTCCTGACACGCCAAATTGAAACCAAAAGAATCGCTCTTTGATGCACGCTGTAAATTATGCATTGCGCTGGAAAGAACCGCTCAATGTTATCTCCGTCACACAGCTCCTCCGCCGATTTTTTCCATGCTTCTTTCCTTGCCAGGGGCATTTGTTTAGCCTCCTCCCATAAATTTGAAAAGTATAGGGGAACAATCAGCCAAAGGCATTCAAAGAAAGGAACTTTGTAGAAGGCAGGGTGGGATTGACCGACTCCGCAGCTTCTCGACAGCTCAAATTTTCTTGAAACAATAGATTGACCCTAATGCGTGCAGAAATGGAGCTCCCATCATCCCCAGCCAGCAGGATAATGCTTCTCAACAATGTGTGGGCTTTACGGTCTTGTATGCATTGGGAAGAAGCTAATTCTCAATTTCCAATAATTTGTTAAATGTTCGGAGTTACGACGAGACAGAGACTTATTTTCACACGGTTGTAACATCCGTAGGGTCAATGGTCAGATGCTTGGCAACTGACTCATACTTATGACGCTGTTCTGACCCAGGCTTCCTTAGAAAGCAAGAAGCAAAGTCGTGGCCCCTGCAAAACCCCTTTTATTTACACGACTGTGAATTCCTTTCCTTCACAGTCCGCAAGGCTTTAGCAAACAGTCTTTCAAAGGAATATTTATCAACACGAACCTTATCTCATCTGGAGAGCTGCCAAATAACAAGTTTGCAAACTTTGCAGGGCAAGGCCAAACTTGGCACAGAGTCTCTTAGGGTCACAAACAGAACTTTCCAGACCAAAATGAAGGAATTGTTTCCTGCAAAAAACCCCTCCCCATTCGCTCCTCTTTTGTTTCCTCTGGGAGGGGCCAATCGCCTCCAGGGTGTGGCTTTCCTCCCAAGTTTCTTAGTTGTTCTTGTCTTCTGGCAGCTCTGCAGATGCGCACACTGGGAACAGGCTCCAGCTGTTCTTCTGCCTCACTGCTGCTAGCTCCCTCTCTGCCCCCGACGCAGAGCCCTCGTCTGAGCTTCCCTCAGCCCCGCAGGACTGGCCCATGTTCTTCCCCAACCTCCTCACTGTCCGACTCTGTGGCCAGCTCAGCTGGCGGGCCACAACAGTCACTGCGACCCGGGGTTATGCGATTCTCTTTCGTGACCTTCTGCCAAGCAATGTCAATGGGAAAGCCGGATCACTTAACAACTGTGTGACTCACTTAAGCACTGCAGCAAGTCACTTAACAACTGTGGCGAAATGGTCGTAAAATGGGGCAAAACTCACTTAACAACTGTGAAATGTGGGAATCAATTGTGGTTGTAAATTGAGGGCTATCTGTAGTTCGTTTCCAGAGGGGGTGGGGAAACGGCAGACTGAATGCTTCCGAAAATGTGAAGATCTCCGAGAGGATTTTAAAAAAGGAGGGATTTTCAACCACATGGAGACTTCCTAGAAAAATATAAATTCAAGCCAAGAACAAGCGAATATGTCACCTATCAGATTCAACCTTTAGGTTGAGCAAATTCATCAGAGTCCCATTCCAGTTCCACCTTTTTGGAATATAGATAGATAGATAGATAGATAGATAGATAGATAGATAGATAGATAGATAGATAGATAGATAGATAGATAAGATAGATAGATATAGATATAGATATAGATATAGATATAGATAGATAGAGAGATAGATAGATAGATAGATAGATAGATATAGATATAGATATAGATATAGATAGATATAGATATAGATATAGATATATAGATATATAGATATTTGCAAAATAATTTTATAATTTATTTTTAAATGTAGACGGAAGGAAAGGAAAGGAAGGGGAGAGAAGGGAAGGGAAGGAACGAAGGGAGGAAAGGAGAAAGGAAGGGAAGGGAAGAGAGGAAGGAAAGAACACAAAAAGAAGTGAAGAAGGGAGGGAGGGAAGAATATAAAAAGAAAGAAAGAGAAGGAAGGAACATAAAAATGAAGAAAAAGAAAGATGGAAAGAAGGGTGAGACGAAAGGAGGGAAGGAAGGGAAGAGAGAGAAGGAGGAATAGAAAAAAAATAGAAAATAGAAACAAAGAAAGGAATATAGAAAGGAAGGAAGGAAAGATGGAAGGAAGGAGGGAAGGAAAGGAGGAAAGAGAGAGAAAGAAAGAAAAAAGAAGGAAGGAAAGAAAGAAAAAAAGGAAAGAAAGAAGATAAAATCAGCTTCCCATGACTTTCCTTCGCTTTGGACAAGTAGTTGAAGGGTTGCGGGAGCCCTTAGAATGATTCACAAGGCCATTTTTGTATTTGTACCGAAAGAAAGGAAGCTGTTTTGTTCTGGCTAAAGAACAAACCCTGGTTCCTCCAAGCAAAGATGGTTTAGGAGCATGGAGGGTTACACCAACCAAGCAAAGAGCCTTCCTGGAAGACATGGTGTGGGTACCGGGTGCCTAGTCCAGCAGCCCTGCCCACCGACCTGGCAAAAACACATTTTGGTTTGGCCCAAACCTGAAACAACCAAACAATCAAGGTTTGTTTGGGGTTGGCAGGGCCAAACTTCCAGAAGTCGGTGGCTTGTTTGGGGTTCGAAACAAAGCGCTTCCCTGTTTAGGGAAGGTCGTCCACCCCCACACCATCCTCACCCAGAATTCCAGGTTGTGGTTGAGGTTCCTGAAGAGCCCCCCGACAATGGCCGCCAGGTGGATGACGTGGGTGGGCTTGTGTTTCTCAAAGAGGGCTGCGGTCTCCGCGGCATTCCTGGAGGAGAGAAGAGAGATGGAAGGCAGAGGACACATTTCCCCTGGGCGCGTCACATGGGTTCCAGGCAGGGCCGGCATACTCCAACTCCCAGAATTCCTCAGCCAGTATGTTTTAAGATGGGTGTATTCTACTTCTGCAATTCCGCCTCCAAAATGCTTTAAGATGGATGGACTTCAACTCCCAGAATTCTGTGTCTAATGTCCTTAAGTGGACTTCAACTTCTAGAATTCTAAATCTGTGCTTTAAGATGGGTGGACTTCCTTCAACTCCCAGAATTCCCCAGTCCGCATGTTTTAAGATGGGTGGACTTCCTTCAACTCCCAGAATTCCCCAGCCACTATGATTTAAGATAAGATGGATTCAACTTCTAGAATCCTATATCTGTGTTTTAAGATGGGTGGACTTCAACTCCCAGAATTCCCCAGCCACTATGATTTAAGATAAGATGGATTCAACTTCTAGAATCCTATATCTGTGTTTTAAGATGGGTGGACTTCAACTCCCAGAATTCCCTAGCCATCATGTTTTAAGATGGGTGGATTCAACTTCAACCTTGCTGGCTGGGGAATTCTGGGAGTTGAAGTCTACCCATCTTAAAGTGGCCAAGCCTGAAAAAACACTGTCCCAGCTTTAGGATCCCAGCTTAGACCTCACCCAGATGTCTTCACCAGATGTTCCCAAGTCCTGCAACTGCTACAAACCCAAGTCAGAACTTCCAGCAGAAAACCTCATGCACTCACGTTAAATCAGCGTCTTTGGAGGAGACAAAAATCCACTTCTCATCCGGCTGCTGTTCCCCGTCGGCAATCACCTTCTGAATGGCTTTTCCCACCAGGCCGGAGCCGCCGGTCACCAGAATCCGTTTCTGCTTTTCCAGCTCAGCCATCAATACGAGTTCTGCAGAGAGATAGACAGGTAGGTAGGTAGGTAGGTAGGTAGGTAGGTAGGTAGGTAGGTAGGTAGGAAGATGGATATAGAGATAGAGAGACAGACCGAACGACCGATAAATAGATAGACAGATGGAGATAGAGATAGGTAGGTAGGTAGATACATAGATGGCTATAGAGATAGAGAGGCAGATGATAGGTGGGTAGGTAGGTAGATGGATTTAGATAGACAGACAGGCAGATAGATGGATATATAGAGATAGGTACATACATAGATGGGTAGATGGAGATAGAGATGATAGATGATAGATAGATAGATAGATAGATAGATAGATAGATAGATAGATAGATAGATAGATAGATAGATAGATAGATGATAGATAGATAGATGATAGATAGATGATAGACAGACAGACAGACAGACAGACAGACAGACAGACAGACAGATAGATGGAAGATAGGTGGGTAGGTAGATGGGTAGATGGATAAAGATAGACAGACAGATAGATGGATATAGAGATAGGTAGATAGATGGGTAGATGGAGAGAGAGAGATGATAGGTAAGTAGGTAGGTAGGTAGATAGATGGATATAGACAGACAGACAGACAGACGGACGGAGATAAGAGATAGGTAGATAGATGGGTAGATGGAGATAGCAGGATGATAGATAGACAGACAGACAGATGGAGATAGAGGTAGGTAGGTAGGTAGGTAGGTAGGTAGGAAGGTAGGTAGATAGATGATAGATAGATAGATAGATAGATAGATAGATAGATAGATAGATAGATAGATAGACAGACAGACAGACAGACAGACAGACAGACAGAGATAAGAGATAGGTAGATAGATGGGTAGATGGAGATAGATAGATGGTAGATAGACAGTCAGATGGAGATAGAGGTAGAGGTAGGTAGGTAGGTAGGTAGGTAGATGATAGATAGATAGATAGATAGATAGATAGATAGATAGATAGATAGATAGATAGATAGATAGATAGATAAACAGACAGACAGAGATAAGAGATAGGTAGATAGATGGGTAGATGGAGATAGATAGATGATAGCTAGATAGACAGACAGACAGATGGAGATAGAGGTAGGTAGGTAG